>NC_091131.1:48756740-49056740 GCF_040183065.1 Periplaneta americana
CGGGACGAATTATTTAATTGTGATTCGAAATTACAAATTGTTTTCTGAGTTTCCTAGAATAATTCTACCATTAAAATTCGACCTCGGTGATACAGTGTTCAGCGTACTTTACTAAGGACGTAAGGCATAAATATTCAATTATATTTTTGGTTGAAAAAAATTCCAAAATACGACTTCCGTCAGGTAGGGATGTAAGCCTTAAGCCCCATGTAATATCTGCAGTGCTTGAGAAAAGTGGCATAAGTCAGTTTCCACAAACATTTGTTATTAATTTATTAACAACTTACGGAACATCTACTCGCTTGGAAAAAGATACACAAGTATTTCTCCCATTACAATAATTCATACAGAAGAAAATCAAATCGACATAAACCAGTGTGAAGAGAGTTTTATTCCTTCTCCTGTAAAATTAACATTTCTTGATTTGTGCCACTTTTCCCGAGCACTGCAGATATATTCATTACGTATAAAAGACCTTTTGCTTGTTAATCAATATGCACAAGGGCAAAATAATGTTCTTGCTCACCATTACTGCGTTCCCAAATCTCGCTAACATTAAATTTATACCATTAAGGTAAGACGTGAGGAGGCTTCTTATAGGTTATTGAAACAGATTCAGATGGGCCAAATTCTTTTTATAGATGAAGATGAAATTGTTTGTCGTTGTTTAGACAACTATCCGAAGAAAGGTCTGAACCTCACAAGTGATACCAACATGACACCACTTATGAGGCAACCACTGAGCTCTGTTAAGATCACTGAGGCAACTAGGCCAGGAGTTAATGAGGTAGTGTGGCCAGTTTCTTTCCCTCTTCATTGCCTACATCGCCAATAAACAATATATTTCACTAATCAGCCTTCAGATGCACACAAACATTTTTCTTCCTCTGACGCATATCGTCAAATGAGATATACTGTCTGATAATAGATGTACATATCAGCTAGAGCCTCAATCAGAGATAACGAAATTGATCAAGAACAAGAAACCTATAATTATAGGCCAACTAACATAACATAGAAGCAATAGGTTAGGAATAATATTACTCGTAGGCTAGTTATTTTTAATGAAATTAAGTTACAGATAGGGATGGTAGATTTTAGCAACTTCAGCACTTTAAAAATAAAATGTAACACTTTATAGCAATTTAACTGTCATAACTTATCATTTTTGCAGTGTTTTGGGAAAGAACATTTTTATAGAAAGTTTGGTGGCAGAAATTCAATGTCATCGATGTGTTAACTCGTGCATTTTCTGTATTCTCCAGTCTAAATTCTTGAAAATAATAAATAAGCAAAGGAACATATAAAATTTAAGTGAAATTATGAAAATGAAAATATAGTATGATTTTAACTCGATCCAGCTTGTTACTCTATCACAATCACCCGCTGTCGCATTCAACTTGTTTGTTAGTGAACACAGGTACTTTTTTTTACCGTATTACTTCATAAAACAGAATAGACTCAAATTTGTATAGGTACATAACATAAAAGAAGCTAACCAATTTCCCCACTCCATTTACCTTTCCATTCGCATCAGTACAATATTATTAGACAACATTATTAGAAAACAAAATATATTGGATCATGCTGCCCAAATTATTGATTGTGCATATGATTATACAAGATAAAAACAATAGTCAGCAAAGGGGATAAAAAAACTGACATTTCTCCACGAACAGTTATTAAACCGAAAGCCACTATTTCAGCAATTCACTGAATATTGACGCTGTTATATTATTTTGTCTAAGTTTGTTTGTTTCATTTTGTTGGTCGTTTATTACCGTGTGGATATACAGTGGAAGCTCTTAAATTCGACAGAAAACAAGTTCGACATTCTATAGTTCGACTGCTTACGTAGGAGAATTAGACACGCCCCTATACGGCCACTCAGAAATGGGTTTGCCATTTGATTGGGAATTGATTCTGTGTCATGTAGAATATTTTATTAATTAGGGCATCCATATTTAATCACTGATTTTAAATTAATGAATTCTTCTTTTTCTATTTGAGAATTGTGCCGTTTGTGAAACGGAACTGTCGAAACCCACTGTGGTACTAGAAGCGCATACACAAGTCTCGGGGCGGGCAGGAAATGCAAGTACAGTTGATGGATAACCAATAAGAATTTGTATTCATTTCACCTGCCACACTCACTACCCTTATTGGACTGAACTTTGAATTCTGTACAGTCGAACTTAGGGGAGTCCACTGTACGCACTTGCAAGTATCACTTGGATTGTCGTGTTGCTTGTCCCATCCATTTCCATGTGTAGTAGCAGTTTACGTACAGTATTTAAGTTTGCCGATGGGTTTAGTTGTGCCATTCGTTCATTCATCCATAACCTGGAGATCGCACGGGCAGCCAATATTCTACCAGCAGACAGATTCGTTGAAAACTCGAGGCAACGGCAAAGACAACAACAGAGTGTATATCATACTACGGAAGTTAACGTGGAGGGGTGACCAAACTATTTGTAAAATATATGTGGCGAGGGCCTTTAGATAAATTCTGATTACAAAGAACACCAAAAAAAAAAAAATGTAATTCCTTTCTTATTTCACAGAAACACATAAATTTTGCAATTTTTAATCAACTTCACATTTTATAGGTGATTAAAAAACTAGATATATAGATTTGTTGAGTAATATTATATATACAGATTTTATATTATCATAATTTTCTCTAAAATCCAATGCATGGGTCTTCTGACCGTATGTGCTTTGTGCCCAAAACAAGTTCTCCTTTGTAGGTTCCCCCCCCCACCTATGATTACATTCAACTACTCTCTAAAAGAACATACATATTAAAATGGAAATGGCACAATAATAGTACATTATGCAACGAGCCTATAATGATAGTAATTAAGACGTAAGTATGGTTCTTTATGAAACTCGCTTGCGCTCGTTTCATAATATTCATACGAGCGTCTTAATTACCATTATAGGCAAGTTTCATACGACTTTTTATGCTCGACCATATTTCTAACCTGAAATTATTCAGATGTATACATTTTATTTGTATCTGACAAGATCGGAAGTGACCTTGTTCTAGGTCGTGAATTGTGTGATGTGCGCAGACGCGAAAGTATTGATTTTTTCCGAGGAACAATGATGTCATTGACCTTGATGTAATCCCGTTAAACTTGATATAACCTTGATTATTGAATTCGAAATTGAAAAACGAGATGACAAATTGAATTTATTTGAATATTATTTACAATTAACGCTAATTATTATAGTAACAGAACATAACCTTCTGCGACAGTATTGAATTTCCAGCCTCCGTGATTTTCGCTAATTCTCTTTCGATTGCATATCCAAGAATAATCGATACTTGCGGTTTTATAACGGTACAAAGCTGACTTGCCATTGGCTGAACACCTGTAAGCTGAGTTGTCATTGGCTGAACACCTGTACTTTAATGAGTATGTGTACTTTAATGACATGCATTAAAGGACTGCTACCAGGTGTATAATTACTACATTTCGGCATGGTCGAGCATAAAACACATTATATAATATATCCTAACCTAAAAGACATAAACGTGTACAGTTGGGTGGATACTATTATCCCTTCCTCAGTTCGCGTCACAAACTTCAACAGCTGAAGTTCTAATCTTCCTCGCCTTCAAGAGGAACAATCCAGTCTCTTGTTCTCATTCTCTATTCCCCATGAGGTCAAGACATGCAAGCGAACTCCTATTCTGACTTAGCATCGCGGGTGGTAGATAATTTCTCCGTACATGTTCCAATTCGACACACTGTAACATGCTTAACATGCTTTTATATATAGGCAGTTATTTATATTGACAGCATTTGGGCACATTTTGCATTTGCCATGGTTGCGAAAATCTACCATTTTTAGTTATGCGAGCTTCGGATTCTAGAGAATACAGTTACCTAACATCTATCAATGCTTCAACCGCAAACCACAGCTTGCGAACCGCTATTATGACACGTGGGCATAGATTTAACTCCTGTTAACAGCTTGAAACATCTACCTGAAACCTCATATGAGGAATAACAGAATGGAATTGTCATTGACATTTTATATATTGAGATAGGCAGAGCTGTGCTATTGTTCCCACTTTGCGGATTCATGGAAATGGTAAAATGTGCAGCTGGCTGGCCAGTGAAGCAGTCCTCCCACAAACACAATTAACAAGTCTGAGTGACGCGGAGCAACACTCGTCCAGGTGTTGTATTCAAATCCCGCATTGATTGCCTCAATACGAAATAGCAGACAACCAGTTTAGCAGAAAGACAGTTGCTCATGGGAGTACGCGAGTGTTTTACTCCAACTGTCCGCTACAATTCTATGTCGCTATGAAACAATTTATTTGCACTCAAGCTTTCCACAAAAAAAAATATCATCATCGTCATCATCATGGGTTAGGCTAATCAGCCTGTTCTAGCCATGTTAAAGACAGGAATCCATCTTCTTCAAGGTCGATGGCTTTAAGGTTACTTAATTCTGGATTTATTTTAAAATACTGATTGAATAATCTTGATCCAAATATGAAGAATGAATTTGCCCAGATTTTGTATTTTGGTCCAAGTATTTCGCCTAGCATTATGAAATGTTTCTATGTCATCTTTATACTTACAACGATTTTTATAAAAGAATTTCAACACAGTTAAACTGTAAATTTGTTCAGCTTCTTGTCTATGCGGATGACATGAATATGTTAGCAGCAAATCCACAAACGATTAGGGAAAACACGGAAATTCTACTTGAAGCAAGTAAAGCGATAGGGTTGGAAGTAAATCCCGAAAAGAATAAGTATATGATTATGTCTCGTGGCCAAAATTTTGTACGAAATGAAACTATAAAAATTGGAGATTTATCCTTCGAATAGGTGGAAAAATTCAAATATCTTGGAGCAACAGTAACAAATATAAATGGCACTCGGGAGGAAATTTAACGCAGAATAAATATGGGAAATGCGTGTTATTATTCGGTTGAGAAGCTTTTGTCATCTAGTCTGCTGTAAAAAAATCTGAAAGTTAGAATTTATAAAACAGTTATATTACCGGTTGTTCTGTATGGTTGTGAAACTTGGACTTTGAGAAACAGAGATTAAGGGTGTTTGAGAACAAGGTTCTTAGGAAAATATTTGGGGCTAAGAGGGATGAAATTATAGGAGAATGGAGAAAGTTACACAACGCAGAGCTGCACGCATTGTATTCTTCACCTGACGTAATTAGGAACATAAAATCCAGACGTTTGAGATGGGCAGGGCATGTAGCACGTATGGGCGAATCCAGAAATGCATATAGAGTGTTAGTTGGGAGGCCGGCGGGAAAAAGACCTTTGGGGAGGCCGAGACGTAGATGGGAGGATAATATTAAAATGGATTTGAGGGAGGTGGGATATGATGGTAGAGACTGGATTAATCTTGCTCAGGATAGGGATCAATGGCGGGCTTATGTGAGGGCGGCAATGAACCTCCGGGTTCCTTAAAAGCCAGTAAGTAAGTAAGTTCAATATTTTGAACACAGAAATTGGAACAAATCAAATGTATTGGGTAATCAACAAATTTTGACAAACAAATTTTAATTATTCTTTTTGGAGCAAAGATAACGGAATAAGATGTAATCTAGCAATTCCTTCCCAACCAAATGAAAACATTTCTCATATTTTTCTAGCTAGAAGTCTCAACAGATGAAATCTTTATTAAACTAAGTATCTAATGATGTAAATTACGAGTGTTTAAATATAAATTCATTTTTGTAACCCGACTCAAAATTACAGTAGAATTATTGGAGGTAATATCTACAGTATGGTAAGCTGGCGGAAATTCAAATTATTGAAAGTTCATAATTCAAAGTCTGGAGGCAAAAGTTTCAAACTGAAACATTTTTAACACTGTCATTATTACAGCACGCTTTTAGAAAGGGATAAAGGTAGGAGAGTTTTCAAACAAATCTTTTTTATTTTTATCGTTTGCTTTATTCAGTGTAAAAAGGTCCACACCACTGCAAAGTTAAAACGGTTATGAAAATATTGAAGTACACAGGAAATATAATGCAATATTAGTTTATTAATCGAATGCAAAACCCCGTTTGGTGTATCAATCCACTCACTGCGAACGATGAAATAGAATTACTCTTCTGATCTTTGTCGTAGTGGAACCAGTGGCCGCTCAAAATTCAATCAATATTGTATCCACAATATTTTGTCAATATTTTGTTATTTTAATTGTAACGAAAACGCTAAAAACAGTAAAGACAAACTTAGAAATAGGAATGTTTCATTTAAACATTAACTTTGAAACGTTCAACATGACGATTTAATCCGCGAAATCTACAACTATTTGTTTGGAATAATACAGTAACTTCCACATGTAAGATTTTAATAAAAAAAGACATAATAACAAGAAATATTTGTAATTATCAGATACCAGATATCATAACAGGTTCAAATGATTTTCAGACCACATTAACGCAATTTCAAGATACATCAGATATCCCTTTTTGAAGAATAAATGAGTACTATATTAAATACAAGAATAATAACGGAAATACAAGGATAACAAGGGGAATATAAGAAGAATGGAAGAAGTACAAGGACAAGCGTAATATGAGGAAAACAAGGGAAATAAAAGGAGAACGTAGGGACAAGGAGGGGATTATATTTTTTCTGGGACAGTCAGTTCCCAGTTACCCACCCTATACTTAGTGAGAAGAAATATATACTGTAGTTCTATATCAAAAAGCGAGAAATAATTCACAAATTACATTAATTTGTTGGACCAAACGGGCAATGAACTACGAAATTTGTGAAGGATATTAATTATGATTAAGTTCAAACTAATCAGTAAACACAATAAGACACAATTTTTAAACAAACAGCAGCATGTACCACATCTTAAATGTTTTGCTTCACAAAGACGATGTAGATTAGTGTCGTGCAATATTCCGGAATGTCATTTATATTTGTTACTGTTGCTCCAAGATACTTGAATTTTTCCACCTCTTCAAAGGATAAATTCCCTATTTTTGTATTTCATTTCGTACTATGTTCTGGACACGAGATATAATCATATACCGTACGTAATTAGTATTAAAATAAATTTCTTTAAGAAACTGCATATTATCTATTATTCCATTAACAATTTTATATAAAGTAATTATTAATTAATTGTGTTATTTCCTGCGATTAATTAATTATATTTTGTTCAACTCACTTAATATGAACATAAAACTTATATTGTTACCTACAGGTGATATTTCATACTTTTTAAAATGCAATATATCTTATAAACTTTTTCTGAAACTTTATAATTTCATGTATGTAAGACTTATACATTGGTGATCAAACAACAGAAGAATATTTCAATTTTTATCTTATTAAATAACTTACTTGAAAAGAGTAACCATTGTATTCGTATTTATAAAATTTATAGAATTTCTAAATATAAACTCTAAATTCCTACAAGACTCATTTACTGTTCTATTAATGTGCAATTTAATGATAAGTTAAAAGTAAAATTAACATCCAAATCTCTGAGTATTATCTTGCCAATGTTTCTCCATTCATGTTGTAATGTGTTTTCAATCTTTTCTCAATCTACTAAAGCTAACAGCAAAACATTTATTAATGTTAAGTAACAACATATTGTTTAAACAATTATTACCTAAATTGGACGTTACATAATCTCCTTACTAGGTTAAATACAATTATGTAGTCAAAAGGAAACACTAATGTTGAAAATGATAAAAACTGACGTCACTTCTTTATATGTAAGACGCCAATGAGATACTGTAAATGTAACGTGTGGTGAAATTTCTAAAGAAGTTAAGTTCACAGGTTCTCTCCATAGCATTTTTCCTACGTCAACCTAGCGCTGTACTTAGTTTTCTACTACGTGTGAACAAAGCACAGGAATTCCTGGTCAAATTATTTGTTGACTTGCTGAGGTGTGAACTGGAAGCGGCCCTTGTGCAATTCAACAAATGCAAAGTTAAGGGCAAACAAGAGTTTGCGACTCCTAATTAATTGTGTAGCTTCTCTACTTTCCCGTCAGTGTTATTTAACCACGTCGTGTCAACACTGCATCTATTTGCGGTCGACAGTATTGGCAAATATCAATATTTCATTAGAGTAAGTGAATTGACGCATCACTGGAAAAGATGAGGATCCCACGACAATGAATACCAGATCTATTTACAGCCACGCGCTCACGCAATTCGATGAATAACTGCCATGTCTATGTGACAATTTTAGCCTCATTTACTTTCAAAAGCTGAGTACATACTGTGCGAAGAGCAATTCGGGGTTTGTCAACAGTAAATCTCAAAGCATGGTAGATAAACGAAAATAGTTAAATATGGTTTAAGAAGACCTTCAACATGGTGTTGGATTTTTAGGTTCCTGCATCGTGTCATAAATATAGGAATATTCAAACTTTCGGAGTTGTTTAAGGATCCGTTCGCAGGAGAACAGCTCTAGGTAACGGATCCAACGGATTTTATCTTTCTGATTATGAGGTCCATATCTGCATGGTATAAACTAAAAAAACAATATCGCATTATTAGCAATTATTCTTCATAACCAAGCTCGGATTATGATGACCTAAAATGTTTGCAAAATAATATGTAAAAGACATTAAAAAATTTAAAGAAAATGACGTAATATTTAAGAAATGCCCTACAGATCTACAATTCGACCCTCACAAGTATTAACATTGTAACTCATTTTCTTCCATTTTTCAGGAGAAGCAAATGAATTTTTAAAATGATCATGTAAATCAGTGTATACAGATAGTAACAATAAGATTTTACATACGATTGGGAAGGTTTAGAGCTACAATGATAATACTGGAAGAAAAAGAAACAATTTAAGACCATATTAACTAGCATAACTCAAAACTATAAAAAGTTGAGTTACAATGTTAGTATTTGGGAGGGTCGAATTGTTTTATTAAAACTACAGTAATCATTTTTCCCGCCAAAATATGGACTAGCTTTCTTAAAATATCGTTTTAGAACGTTTATCCTTAAACATCGTCACTTACAGGCCATTCGTCATCTCGTGAATCTTTCTGCTCGTCAGGAGAAGAAGAAAGTGGATTGAAGATTATCGTTTATTTCCCTTGCTGCAGCAAATATCCGGACCACCAGATTTTCTGATTCAACTGGGGTTGCGTAAACAAGATTACGCATCTGTTCCCACACAAAACCAGAGGGGTAAAATCAGGAGATCGGGGAGGCCAAGGCGCAAGATCGCCTCTGTCAATCCACTTCCCTGGAAATTGTTCAAGTAATCACGCACACGATGTGAATTTGTACAGTAGTTATGAACTGAAGAACGCATATGCCCTCTGCCGGTTTAATAAAGCACTGCACTGGGTCAAGACGTACAACAAAATGTGAATTTGTAGAGTAGTCATGAACTGAAGAATTCATACGTATTCTGCCGGTATAATAAAGCTTCTGAAGAAAATATAATAGAGAGAAAACCGTTTGTTTTGGTGTCCCATGCAACCTTTCGGAATTTGTCGGTCTAATTACTTTTCACCCTCTATGCTACGGCGTAAGCATTTGGTTTCACGAGATAATGAATTGGACCACATTTTGCAGAAAGAAACCAACTCACATTACACCTAAACTGAGAAAAATGCACTGAAAAGTTAAACGTGAGTGATAAATTCACAAGCAAATAAAACTACATACTTATTGCTTAACCAAAAGCGTATTGTACGAAGTATCTTTGTTCAAAATATGTATCCTTGGAATTATTTAATTATTGAGACATTAAATTTGTTTGTGGGTTACATCTTTTCGGCAGAATGTGGTTCAATTACCTGTAATAATGGAACAGTTACAAAAAATACCTAAATCGCCCTGTTTCAGTAATTGAAACGCAGTAAATGTACAACAAACTCTCCTCACTGAAAACTAGCAAGCAACTAGTGGTGTTTTACTCGTGTTCGCGAACCTTGTTTTGATTGACTCATTCTTCGACAGAAAGGAAGTTTATCTTCATCACAACTCTCGTTCATCATACCGGACCAGCATTATATAAATATGTCATTAAAATACTTTCAAGAGAAATAAGTTTTCTTTGTTGTAAAGTCAGCGATATGAGTGAAATACGCTGTTGTTAGTTTTGATAACCGCCAGATATTCTTAGTACCCACGAATATATGATGTCATGAGCAATACCTGAAACCGAATCCTGCTTGTTTCTTCCTAGCAGATCAGCAACCTATATCCAAAAATAGATAATACATTTGTTAAATCCTGATTATGACATAAATGTTGAGTCAAACTTAAAAAAAAAAATCTGAAAAAAGCCTAGAACTTAAAAAATAGCATAAACTCCGAAAACGTAGAAAAATGACCAAAAATTGTCTAAAAATTACAGATTTTTATAATTTGAAAATCACAGAATATAGGATTTATAATTAGACAAAGCAATGTCTCCGACAAAAAAAAAAGACATATGATCAAAATCCGGAACTTGTTCAAAACCTAATCCATTTGATTGAACAAACATTAATAAACACGTTCGTCTTGATCACTGTCATCGAAAAGAACATGATAGTCTGATGGAATGCGCAATTTGTTCCTAACTTGATTACGCAACTTGCAAAACATTCGGTGGCAACACCTGAATGACTCCAAAACTAGATCCTTAGGGAAAGTCGTCTGAACATTCTGGTAATTTCGTATTGATTACTGTTATACTGCTGATAGACCGATTAGTGGTATTGTTGCCTATGCTATATTTGGACCAATTAATTCAAGAAGTGGGGAAGTGGTAATATGCAGTGTGTGTAACCTTGAATTTTGCATTGTATCAAAAAGTGTCTGTAAGATGTGTTACGCGTAACCAGTAATTGGTGTTAAAATAATGTCAAAAGTGATATAAATCTTGACAATGGGAACAAATTTATATTATATACACTATTTAATCATTGTTCTTTATCACTAATATATTAAGTAAAATATATACTGTATTAGTATCTTTTGTGCCAATTTTGTGATCTTATCTTGTGATATATATGTAAATATATAATGTATTTCTCTCTCTGTCTCTCTCTCTCTCTCATTCTTTTCACATTTGTGCTTTTTGTATTTTTGTGTAATTTTATTTCTATTTCCTATTTTCTTCTTCTCTCTGTATTTGTTTTTGTATACGTCTATTTGTATTCTGCTGGTGTGCTAGAGAAGTCCTGATGGCCTTAACTCAGTCAGATTAAATAAATAAATAAATAAATAGTTCTCTGCCCAACGAAGGTCTTTCATTGCAAACCCAGTATCTTTTCTACTTTTCGCCTTCCTCTTAGTCTCCGCATATGATCCACTTATCTTAATGTTGTTTATCAATTGATATCTTCTTCCGCCCCGAACTTTTTTCCCGTTCACAATTTCTTCCAGTGAATCCTTCAGTAGGCAGTTCCTTCGTATCCAGTGACCCAACCAATTTCTTTTTCTCTTTCTGATAAGTTGTATGAAGAAGACAAGATGGCTATCTTCGAATCTGGTGCAAACTCAACATTGGTATCACCAATCAATACAGAACCAGAAACGTATTCATATTCATTGTCTACGAAGCATCTGATGAAATTAACATTATGCACGTGAAAAAAATCGAATCGTGTGTATACTGCTGTCCGCACGAAATCTATTTGTTTGTTTTGTAATTATATTTCTTTATTCTGTATATTTGAAATAAATAAAATTGAATTGAAAAAAAATTGAACTGAAAAAATGCCCGTTTCGAATAAATGCCGTCTGAACGAGGCAAAGTCTTGCCTCCGAGTTTCAACAGTATGTGTGAAAGAGAGGGGGGCAAACAGACAAATGGACAGAGAGCAAAAACGTGCGGTCCTGAGGATGCTCAAATAAATGTCACAGTTTTGTGAACTGCGGAGGCTGTGAATAAAACCGATCATTTCCACTGAAAACAAAAAATGAGTTTTTTACGGTTTCGGTATGTTTAGAGAGTCATCTTTCTGAATATGTTACTGTTTTTTTATTCTAACTCGGTCATTTCCGTGAGAAACATTATGGTAAAATCAGTATTTTCAATCAAAACCAGATATTTCCATATCATAGTAATGCCAATGTTTTAATTCTCTTTTTTGTATAAAAACGGGCATTTACAACATTCAGTATGTGTGTCAATTACCAATCCATTCAAAATCGGTCATTTCTACTTCTATGTGAAAGAATGGCTAATATCTTATTGCTAATTGAAATTATTGTAAAAATATTCATCTTTCCATGATACAGTAGAATGAAAGTGAAGGTTATCTAGGGAGATAAGCTATTCAATTCATATTTTTATTTTCATGCAATATACATTCACATAATTGAGCTAAATGTCTTCTTTAATTGAAATTATTGTAGAAGTGTTACGATACGGATGATTATGTAGTAAGCACCGGCCAGGACGCCATCTTTCCACAATAGAGGTCCTGGCATATATTTTCCCGTTAGAGTGTAAAGGAACTCACAATATGCTAGTCATAAGAAAATTTTCAAAATTTAATTACATTACATGTAAGTTATGTATTTAGTATTGCAAGCCTACTGTATATGTTCTGGAATCCTATTGCTGGAAGATTGCCTGGTCGATGCTTACTACATAATTACCATGCAATGTTATATTCGTTAGGCCTACTTCATGATACAGGTTGATGTAAGTGACGTGTATGTTTTACAGTTATAAATGTCAAATAGCTTTTTTCCGAACAAAAGTAAATATTTTCCTCATAATTCCAAACAAAACCGGATATTTCCAAAAGATTTTTGTCTATAAAATGCACAGAAAATTACTAAAATCATGACTATTGACACTATTAGAACAAATGACGTAACATACTCGACATATAAAATTGAAAATTGAGGTAAAGTGAAGACTCGAAAAGTTTTTCTACTTCCTTAAAAAAAAAAATACTATTTTGGAAATGGTCGGTTTTGTTCGCAACCTCCACAACTACTGCTTAACAACTGACTTTTCCCACTGTACGTTACTGTAGGTTACATATCCTACAACACAAATTTCTTTCAACCTAAATCCCTCAAATAGGATGACATATTCAGAATAAGCTATGCGACCATTAGTCTTGGAGTTCATAAAAATGTACCATAAGACCAAAGATGAAAAAAATTCAAGGCGTGATAGCACATGAAGGGTCATGGCCGACCAGCGGCTGCTGGTCTCACGTCCACATGCCTTAGGAGAAGTGAACGATCATCCAACTAGAACGAGGTATGGTGTGGTTAGCACGATAATCCCCTCAGCTGTTATAGTTGGTTTTCGTAACCGGGTTTCACTACATATCGCAGTTCTCCGAATTCATCACGATACTGGATGGGCATCGGTCCCATACACTGGCCGAAATTTCGTAAGAAAATAAGACAGATTTTTCTTACTCCTAAGTTCATTTTTTGTTATTGACTTTTCTAATGTCATTCGCAGAGATAAAACCTTCATGACCATAACAACAGATGACTACAAACTAACGAAAAATCTTTTACATAATTTATTTTGGTTTGTTACTTTTTTGTGTTAACTGATTTCCAAGACGGTAAATAATTACCAAAGGAATATCACTGCATTGGGTTATTTATTGAGAACACTATCTTCCAGTTCACAAAGTAAGCTGATTAAGTAAATTTATCGCGGCATTCAGAACGATTTATCACTAAATTTTTATTTAATTGAACGCTAAGTACTGCTTATTGTAAAGATATTATCACTTATTCCATAACCCACGCAGAGCTAGTTTGCAGTTCGCGAATTCCATAACGTTAAATACTACAACAAACTACTAATTCGCAAATTCTATATATAACTCCACCTGTGGTTCAAAGAGCTACAACTCTTAGTTGTAGTCAACTTGAGAGCATGTTGAAGTGAACAGTTAAGTAATAGGTAGGCCTATGTTTCCTCGAACTAAACTGTCAACATATTAACCTACCATGCCATTTATTTTTGAACGGAATATATTTTACTTTATAACTCCTTTAAAACATATCGAACTTGGAAATTGTTGTGAGAGTATTTACTAGAAAAGTTAATGTAATCAACCATATTTTTCAAAAGGGTCATTATTATGTAATAAGATCGTATTAAATAGCATGTTAAAATATACAAAACACAAAATGGTCTGAGGTTCCTATTCATTAATATACGCAATTTAAAAGGTATTTAGAGATATTTTACCTACAAAAAAAACAATTACATTAATTGAGACTATTATTTAAACAACTTAAAGTGCGGAAAAAAAAATTGTCCAATGGAAGACCCCTTAACTTGTCGTAAATTGCCCCGACTCTACCAGTGGGCTCATAGATGTCACTTGTGCTGAGAAGCATAGACCACTTAGTTCGTCAGGGATTATTCAGAGTGCACCACAGGCGGTGCGCCCACATTAAATTCGTAATGAATTTTAATGATGGAAAAAGAATTCGGATGTCACAGGGGGAACTATCGAATTGTCACAGATAATCTTCAATATTAATAGACCGAACAGTGTCACATTAAGATCTAATGATAGAGAAAAAACATTATTCAATAAAAAAGTAAATCCTCTTCTTGAGTTTACAATCGTTGTGCACTTCTTGGACATGAAGATAACGAAAGTATCAATATCCCCCTATTTAATCTGATTCCATTCACGTGAAAGCAAATATCTCAGCTACCCATGTGCATGGACATCGTCGAGATAAGGTGGACCCCCCATGCTTAATAGGATTATAGTCAGGAGACTGTGCTGGCCAAGGCAACACTCAATTCCTTCGACACACCTCGCAATATGTGGACTGGCGTTATGTCCACTCTTTCCAACACAGCTTCATTTCTTATTCTGTCTGTCCAATTCACACGCTCCACTCTTCTCCATATCCACATTTCAAATGCTTCTAGTCCTTTCTCTTCACTTCGTCGTAATGTTCATGTTTCTGCCCCATACAATGCCACATTCAACACAAAGCACTTTACTGTCTCTTCCTTAGTTCTTTTTCCAGAAGTCCGCAGAAGATGCTTTTTTATATTAAAAGCTTCCTTTGCCATTGCTATCCTCCTTTTGATTACCTGGCAGCAGTTCATGTTATTGCTTATAGTACACCCCAAGTATTTGAAGCTGTTCACTTGTTCTACTGCCATACAGTATTTAGAATTTACTGTATCTTCAAAAAATATTCGCCGCATTGTTTGCTTACAGCTGCAGCACATCACATGTTAATTTTTCCATTATGCAACAGAACCTGTTGTGCTAATCGGGATTCATCTGTAATCCAGTGTCTATTGTTCTATGAAGCAACAAGACCATGTAAATAAAATCATATTCATCTGAAAAAAAATATATATTACGAAAATTCTATCAAAAGATGTCGGGAATATTTAAATGCAGAGAGACGTTTCTTTAAACAATTCATATAACACAGATTATTATTCGCTATAAAATGAAAATATAATTGTGTGCATATCATTATTAATCGCAGTTAAATTACTAAAAATACGCGGGAGGTTATGGATCGATAATGGAACAATCTAGGTTGGTCACATAGCATGAAACAGCCGAATGGGACGCTCTGTAGTATCAGAGACATAGGATATTTTGCAGCTTTTTTATCATCTTTACGAACTGGAGAAATCTGGGTATAGTCATGGATGCACTCTTAATAGCGAATTCTATATTTACGTTTGCTCACTGTTAATGTGATGCCTTCTATTGCCTTAGGTCAAGTTCGGTGTCGCGAGTGCTTCATATCATCAGCGTATTCCGAATCTCACCGGTCCGATGGCATCAATGACGTCACGTTGCAGCGAAATAAGGAACAAAACTGCTGGAAGGATCGATGGCTGTCATGGCGACTGTACAAGTTGTTGTCTGTGATACGCTAGCAAAATTTTGCGAAATTTTCGTACTCCCATCTCGTTCAAAGAAAAGATAGCATAAACAATTTATTTCTTGAACCGGTAGTAATAACGGGTCCGTTGACATGTTCGCTCATAAGCCATTAACATATTGTTTTTACGTTGTACTCATTATAAACAATACAGCAGAACATACCGCCATGACACAACAGTGCACGATGTCATTCGTCTGCTAATTCCCGCCCTATACAAGAACCAATCAGATTCACTGATGGCGGCTGATGGAGACTGCCACCACCTCTGCAAGTTGATGGCACCGGTGCGACACCGGTGGAGCATCAATGACGTCATCGGTGGAATTCGGAACACCGTGATGCCATCGGATTGCTCACCGGTGAGATTCGGAATACGCTCCATGAGTCCAACCGCCTGTTCGAATTGTTCAAGTTGAAAAATTCCAAGAACTGTCCCGAGCAGTGTTGCCAACAACACAAAAATTCCAGCTAAAATATAAATACAATAAATATCGCGACGCAACGGACCATTAAGAGCTAGGGTCAACTATCCACTGCTGGCCTCACGTCCACATGATCGCGCAGAGGTGAACGATCATCCAACCAGAACGGAAGTATCACGTGATTAGCACGACGACCCCCTCATTCGTTACAGCTGGTTGTCGTATACGAATTTAGCTACCTATCGTAGCTTCCCAAATGCATCTCTATGCTGGGTGGGCACCGGCCCAATACACTGGCCGAAATTTCATGAGAAAATTTCTTCCCCATGAAGACTTGAACCAGTGTGAAAAAACAACTATAGCCTATGCTAGATCTATTCATGCGGTAAATAACTAGAATACATTTTATTCGCAATTAATATCCAAGTTACATTAGATGTTAAAGGTAGTTTCTAAGTTAACCTAAAAATCAATGATTATCAAGTTATTGTATATAATTTTATGACTTCCAAAAGTTGAGCAGGTATATCTGTAGAAGTTGAAGCTGCAGTGGAATTTGGTGTTGGTTGTAATTTGTATGCCACAGTTGTTTACATATTTTTTTTCTTTCTTTTTTTTTTTTCAAAGAATCGATGCAGAAATCAAAGAAGAACTAACTTCTACATCACAAATTCTATTAATTTTTAAATTGATTTTGTACCACTGGAATCACGATAATTTAATACCTCACAAGAAAAACCAACAGAATTCTTACTTAAAGACAAACATAAAAAAACTATTACAACGAGACAGGATTTTACTGTAGATTTCCCACTATCACTTAAATGGCTCTTTTCTCAACTGAACTGTCACTAGAAAACATATTTAGTTGAAAAACAACCAAGTTGGTGACACTGGTCCCTGGCTGTAGAGTTGAGTACGAAAGAAATACTAATTCTAAGAAGTTTGACTTGAATACATACTTCATTCAGTTTATCAAAGATACTTGGAAATGTATTTACTTTATTTAAACAAATCATAGCTGTCACTAAATGACACTAAGTAACCTGTCAAGAAGAACAAGTAACCCAACTTAGATCAATAAACTGAATAATAATGTTGATTTTTATGCTCCGAGTTTTGCAATACTTGATTCGCATCAATTATGGAGATCACCGCTGATTATTTTTTCGCCGTCGGAATTCTGTAAAACCGACTTATTGTGCTAATAATAAAGCGTACCTATTATCTATTCTATTAGTCCCCTTTGAGGCGATGGGCACGGGCTGAAGACAGTTCTCGCACGTAAGCCGCTTGAGTGGACCCATTTTACTACTCGAAATGGAAAGGTATTCATGTCCTAAGGCCCCCCGCGCTACAGATTGCCCTATAAGCAGCCTTCGAACTCCCCTACAGGCTACAGGAACAATTTATCTTTCCGCGTAGGCATCACCGCGGTCCCTTAACTCCAGGTCCCACTAGCACTACGACATCCAGGAGAGAGCCCACGGTACATAGCACTACCACCAGCAACTAATGATCATAAACCACAACGCCCAAGTTCGTGGTGACCTGTAGCCGACTCTACATCGGAGCAAGCCTCAAATACGGGAAATAAATGGAGATAATGATGAAAGGGGGGAAGTGTAATTATGATGGCGAAATGAGTCCGAGGTCCAATTAATTATTTATAGTAATTTTTCAATTTTCCTAAAGAAAATCATACTTCATTTCCAGATTAATATAGGAAAATAGTTCTAGTTACCAAAATTAAATTATGTCTGTAAACCATACAGGGTGAGTTTTAAGTCCGCCGACAAACTTCGGGGGTGATTCCTGACTGAAAATGGAGCACAAAAATTCATATCACCTTGTGTCCGGAAATGCATAGTTTCCACGGTAGATGGCACTAACGACATTCTCTCATAACTGGCAGTGTGCGTTTTCTGTGTTGCAGAGAGTGTGATTTAAGTAACGTAGAAGCCGGTATTCATTCCAGGAACAAGATGATGTACCGAAAAATGGCTCCAAATGTTGTGTAATGTGGTGTCTGTCAGGGTACGTGGCTCGGTACATCCGTGCGTTCTCTCGACCGTTTCCACCTGCTTGGCCATGCACGAACATCATCTCGACTTGTTCCTGGAATGAATACCGGACCATTGTGCTTCTACGTTACTTAAATCACACTATCTGCAACACACAAAACGCACACTGCAAGTTATGAGAGAATGTCGTCAGTGCCATCTAACGTGGAAACTATGCATTTCCGGACACAAGATGATATGAACTTCTGTGCTCCATTTTCAGTCAGGAATCACCCCCTGAAGTTCGTCGGTGGACTTAAAACTCACTCTGTATAAAACAATAATTAAATCAAATCCTTCTACTTGTTTATGGAAAAAATTGGCATTAATGACTCAGTTTATTATAACAAGACTTTCTCCTTTATTAAAATTACTTTATCTTCGCTAGAATATTAAAATTTACATGTTATGTTTACCAGAGTTGTCTTAATCTCTCTTACA
The DNA here is from genome assembly GCF_040183065.1 of Periplaneta americana. Classification (NCBI taxonomy): domain Eukaryota; kingdom Metazoa; phylum Arthropoda; class Insecta; order Blattodea; family Blattidae; genus Periplaneta; species Periplaneta americana. The sequence continues at coordinate 48,775,542 of NC_091131.1, forward strand.
TAGAAATTTCAAATGTATAGTCTTAAAAGTTGATGAGATATAGAAGAAAATGTGAGCTGCTGTATTTTATAGTAGATTTATACTACCTTGTTACCTTAAAGTGCTTTACGTTACGTTACTGTAAGTTGCTTAGGGTCTGATTTTAGACATGTTTGTTCTTCTAATTATCTCACTTAGAGGATCAAAATGGCGACACAAGGTCGATATGCTAAGGTCTCAACTTCAGATCTACATGTGCAGTCGGACTCCTGAATCAGCGTCGGGAAAGAAGTGAGCTGAGAGTGGGGAGCAAGTTCTTATTACAACAAACGAGCGAATTGCACAAGCGAAATTGGTAGGTAGTTCTTTAAAGAGTTTTATAAATTAGATATATTATGAGTATATGACAATCAATATGAACTGGCCAAGGAACCCTAAAGCCTTGGTCTTTCTGAACCGACGCATTCGACGTGCGAGGTGCGAGGCCCGCCTCGCACAAATCCGGACTACACGAGAGATAGTGAGTGGTTTCTATAGCTGCGAGATGCGAGGTCTGCGCACCTTGCAGCTATAGAAACTAGTGTCGCTATGTTCGGTTCAAGTTTGTCGAGTACGGCGAAGTTCGACATTCGCCGATGTTCGCTCCGCAGAACGAGGCCTGTCGTGTTTGTTCCATCTTGTTATAGAAATATTCGCTGTCTTTCACTCATGCTTTAAGCCCTTAAGAATTTTATCACATATTTTGCGATTAGTTTTTCATATGAAATAAGATGAAGTTTTTAATGTCTTGGTTGCATCTCTCACGTTCGAACATTGCAAGACACTAACAGAAACTACTCACTATCTCTCGTGTAGTATGGATTTGTGCGAGGCGGGCCGTAATAACCTTTTATTGAAATTAATTTCATATCTTAATCGTTCATAATAAACCTGTTTTTATTCTAAGTTCGTAGTATACGAAACCATTGATCCCATACAATGGAACGAAGGATAAAAAATCGTTCAGGAATAGACTATTATGAGAATCTAAAGAGAGAAAAAGGATTAAAAATCACAAATTTAATTTTATGATTCTTTTAAAATACAATTGTATTAGGCTTCGGATAATGAAGAATACCACCTCGAAACTAGTCAGCCAGTTAAACTGCAAAAAGTTAACACACTAAAGATATCACAAAGTTATTCGGTGATTATTATGTATTCATTACAGAAAATAACAAACTGAAGATAATTTTGTCTAAATAATTACTATTTATATTATGATTTAAGACTAATATTGGTGTCCAAAACAGAATGCAAACATCTGAGCCGCTGAGAGCAGAAGTGGTGTAAGTCAAAAATGGGTAATGAGGGTTAAAGTAAACATTCTGTAAAATACAGCGCAAAGTAGCAATTAATATTCAATTTATTTAAACTATTAGTAGTCAGTGGACAGCACGAAGGACATATTAATTGCTACTTTGCGCTGTAGTTTACAGAATTTTTACTTTAGACCTCATTACCGAATTTTGACTTACACCACTTCTAATCTGAACGGCTCATTTAAATATATCAATCAACTTGAGTCTTCTGCTGTGTCTCAAGCAGTAGTGTTTCTATAAATACAACACAACAGGATTCGGTTTTCAGAAGGGAAGACTTTACTTCTCTCCATTTGTATTGTTAGTGTGACACTTCTCTTATGTTGTACTATGTTATCACAAGTTGAAGCAATGCGCCACACTGACCGTATGCCATGGAATTTCTGCTACTCGCAAAAGTTAAAATTCGCACTTTAATGCAAATGGGTGGAATGGACCAAAAGGATCAATCCTTGAAGTGGACGACGATATTACTACTACTTCTGATTGAGATTAATTAACCCTTAATCCGAAATATATAGCCTACTAAAATCACATTTATAGAAAGATCGGTCTAGGAGACCGGACATATTTCATTATTGTTCCCATGAGTAATTGATACACATTTAACTCAAGTGTTCCCATGAGTAATCGTGTTTTAACTCAAGTGTTCCCATAAGTAATTGATACACATTTAACTCAAGTGTTCCCATAAGTAATTGATACACATTTAACTCAAGTGTTCCCATGAGTAATTGATATACATTTAACTCAAGTGTTCTCATGAGTAATTGATACACATTTAACTCAAGTATTCCCATGAGAAATTGATACACATTTAACTCAAGTGTTCCCGTGAGTAATTGATATACATTTAACTGAAGTACGTTATAATATATTTTCATCAATACATATTTTACAATAAATATAATTAATATTATTTAATTCAGGATAATTTATTTTGATCAATTAACCAGAACCAGGTAACAGATGTCTACAGGAGCAGCTGCACTACCGAAGTCTCTAGCGGATGTAGTAACCAGACCTCGAATAATATTGTGTGAAGGCGTTTCTCTGGTTTTTCGTTGGGATTGGCTATACAATACAGACTTCTCTTCCCCAGGATATACGTCTTTTGTTGGGGAGGTATTAAGCCTTGGTTTTTTTGAACCGACGCATATGAGGTGCGAGGCTCGCATCGCACAAATTCGGACTACACGAAAGATAGTGAGTGGTTTCTATACTGCGAGGTAAGCAGACCTCGCACCTCGCAATTATAGAAACCACTCACCATCTTTTCTATAGTCCGGATTTGTGCGATGAGGGCCTCGCAACTCGCATGCGTCGGTTCGCATGCGTGGGGCTGTTTTATCTCTATTCTCATCTGGCGACTTCACTAGGGATTTGTATGTCTCTTTCTATCAACTCATCATCTGACTCTGAATCTGATGTTTTAGTCTGATTAGCACTAGGGATGATAAAACCAAGGTTTGTGCAAAATTATCAAAATGTGAATATTCATCTACTTCATTTTCATCACCAACTTCATCTTCATCTTCTAGCCAATGCTGAATTATTTTTCGAAAATTAGGATCAGTGGGCATAACTGACATGGTGGGATATGTTTGCAATAACTATGAGACATAATAAAAACTAATTATATAAAATAAATTAAACACAGAACATACTTACAACAATATTGAAATTGACGTACTACGTAATATGATATACCGGTCTGTAAGACCGGCAAATATCGCAGACAATAATTTTATTACGTACGTTAATAAGAAAGAGCGACAACAATGCACGAAACAGATTTAGATTACAGCCATACTACAGCACATCTAAAGAAAGACTAAAGAAAACTTAGCTGAAATGATAAGACATAATATTAAGCAGTGTTGCAAATATTCAAGAAACAAAATAGCATATCTGCCTAGCAGACTGATATTTCGGGTTAATAGTTAAATTTGGTACAGAAGATATATAATACATTCTTAACACAATTACAAACATTTTGAAAAGAAGCTTCTAAAATGTTTTAGGTTTTCGTCATGCAGAATCACTCACGTTCATAAATAATGCCGAAGTAAAGTAAAGTAAATCCGTGGCGCTACAGCCCATGAAGGGCCAAGACCGACCAGCAAGCTGCTGGCCTCACGTTCACATGGCGAAGCAGAGGTGGACAATCATCCAACCAGAATGGAGGTATCGTGTGGTTAGCACGATGATCCCCCCAGCCGTTATAGCTGGTTTGCGAAACCGGATTTTCGCTACCTATCGTAGCTCCCCAAGTGCATCACGATGCTGGGTGGGCACCGGTCCCATACACTGGCCGAAATTTCATGAAAAAATTCTTCTCCCATGAGGACTCGAACCAGCGCACATTCCGTAACCCGAGTTCTAGGCCTTAGACCACGACGCCATGGCGCGGGACTCATAAATAATGGTAAAGGCGTAATAATAACAATAAAAGTCTGATAAATTTAAATTTCAGACTACTTTAAAATGAATGTAATAACTTAAATTATATTCACAAATAAAATAACAGAAGGCATAATAAAACTGAGGCGATAGTTTGCTATATAAATAATCTTTATTACATTTATCTGTTAGATTGTAAGTAGTTTTATAATTTAACTAAACATAAATATTGCACTTATCAACGGCTATTTTAATCAATTCGTTTCTTCAAAGAAGTTATTGCTATTGTGTCAAACATCTGTGTCTTCTTCTATCAAAACTACGTATATTCTGCTAAGTTTACAAAACAAATTTCATCCCTGACGTTAATAAATGTTAACCAAGCTACTATTAACAAAATAATATTTGCTGACATGTCGGTTAGTCAAAGTACACACAAGTTAAATCAATTCATCAAACAGTATAATCGAGCTAATTCTGACAAGATGTTGAAATCATGTAGTGTCACATATTAACTTGGTACAGTATGTAACAGCACAAAGGCAACTCAAGAGTGGAGTTCATTACACGCTCTAAATTTTGTTACTTTAGAGATCAGCAAATAAACTACAAATAAAAAAAATGGATTCGAAATTCACAAGACAAAATCTCCACAAGCAATAATAATAACAGTATTACATCGTCCCTAAATCGAGGACTAGGTTTCAATGCCGCTGAGAGTGAATATTCACAATGTGGACTAGGGCTGGGGACGGAGCTGTTCGGTTCGGAGCAGTTACTGTGACGTCATTGCTCGGTTGAACCGAGTACAAATTTGTGGCGGCAGATTTAAAATTTAGATGGATTGAGTCGATTTTAGAACGTACTTTGAAAGTGAAACCAAGCATGTTTTGAAAGCGTTGCAGTAAAGCGCTTTCGCTTTGCCAATTGACGAGAAAAAAGTGCTTCTCTTCATTGCAAAATGGCGGTTGCAAATTTTGTTTGCGTGATTACAACTATTTGCGGAGTTATTTTGTATGAAAGGCCTATTTAACTTTCAGTGTTGTTATATATGACAGACGAAATAAAATTGATAAAATAATTTATAATACTAACAGCTAATAAATTAACATGTGAGGTAAACATTAAACGCTCCAGCTAAGTAAACAAGAAGATAGAAACAGGCTCCATGAAGCGCTGCCTAAAACACTTAAAAATAACACACAGAATTATTTACTATTACGGAAAGTGGATAAAATAATCAATAAAACGTGGAATCTTAAACTGAAGAACATAACGTTTATTTATTTTATAACATTACTAGCCTTCAATACAACCATGTTCTCTTTAGTGAAGAGTAATATTATTGATAAATTAAAGTAATTAGGTAACATAATTTGTACAAATAAATACAAATAAAATGATGACTGATGAGGTAACACAAATCCAATAAACACAAATAGAAGAAAAATATAATGCACTTCTTTTTTAATATATTTTAATATTAATCAAACACTCTATATAATAATAATAATAATAATAATAATAATAATAATAATATTATTATTATTATTATTATTATGTACAGTAATATGTTCAGACTGTCAGTGTTCATTAGGCCCACTTGACAGGTCATATAATACGATGAACTCCTCTTCAATACTAGAGACCTTTCAGCCCGCCTTGGGGATAAGGAAATAATTTGTCCTGCAGCAGAAAATATTTAAATACAACTGTACCTATGTTGTTGTCTGCTTAGAATTAAGTAAAACACGTGAACTCTGAACGTTTGAACTGACCGATAACGGCTACGGTTAACCGAGTAACTTCGATGCTCCGCTGCCAAGCACATACACCGATAGAACCGAGTAACTCAACAGTTCTACTCGCTCCGTCTCCAGCTCTAATGTGAACACATACATATTTTATCTGAAGACTTTCGTAACGCCACTTTTTCAAGACGTTTCTCCGTTTCCGCTGCCTACATCCCTAAATCTTCTTTCAAATCTTGCTTGCAACTTTATCATCTCCAACAGTAAATCACTGAATGCCTTACAGAGTGTGTTAACATATAATTGTACATAATTATCATCATTATCGTCAACAACTTCAACACACACTTGAGCGATTTGATTGTTTGGATTTTTCCATAATATGGAAAACAATCAAATCGCATTACTGACAAAATGCAAAAATGCATATTATCATAATGCTTGTGTGCATTTTGTCAGTAATGCTCGCCGACGAAACCATGTCACGCCATGCTTCCATATATTATGTTATCGTGGTTGCGTCTATAACAGCGTCGTCAGCCACACCAGGGCTGGGCACCAAGAGCGGAGTCTACTCCCTCTCTTAAAATCCTTTCTGCCGCGCAGCATTGATGCCATAACGGATGAATATTAAGCGTCCCCGTTTAGAGTTTGGAATCGCTCCCGGTGCCCAGCCCTGAGTTACACAATCCACCAGTATTATTAAAAATACCACATTCCTCTACTCCTCAGTATCTTGCTTCACGCTTCCAAAGATTGTCAATCTCAACAGCAAGTGATTAAGGTCTACTTCTGATTCCCCAACATAGAACCTCTGCTTATTCTTCATCATTTAGTGTTGCAATTCCCCGACTTCGGAATTCTTTCCCGCGCGAGATCAGAGACTGTTATCATTATTATTATTATTATTATTATTATTATTATTATTATTATTATTATTATTATCATTAAATCGTCGTTTTGCGGTTTCAAAATTAAAAGAGTAATAATTGCATTAAAATTATTTCTCCGGAAAATAGCTAAATCTATACCCTAAATAAGAAGAAAATCAGGATATATGATAAGTTTCCATTTATATTCTGAAAAACAATATTATTATCGATAATTTAAGGATGCTGTATCGAATATAGTAATCTAGCATCGGGACAATTGGTGATAAAGAGCTGATATTTTGACGAGATGAGGCCGAGAATTCACCATTACAATATCTGACATTTACCTTACAGTACAGAAAAATGTTGAGAAAACTCAGCAAAGTAATTAACCCATACTGGATTCGAACTCAAGCTCAAGCGCAGTGCAAACCAACATAAAAAAATATCAGCAAAAATGTAAATGTAAATAATTGCACTTTCCCTTACTTTTCTCACGCTGTTCCATTTTTGTCGTCGAAAACAGAACAGCATAGGAAAAGCATAAAAATTCAATAATGTATGGTAAAGATTCTCGAGTTATCAATCAGCTGTGAATTATCTGTATACGGGTGTCACAATTCTGAATTCAGCTCTGGTAAACTGTGCTAAGGAAAGTTACAAATGAGTAAGTTATAGGCTATGTACTCTATATATATATATATATATATATATATATATATATATATATATATATACTTACTTACAAATGGCTTTTAAGGAACCCGAAGGTTCATTGCCGCCCTCACATAAGCCCGCCAGCGGTCCCTATCCTGTGCAAGATTAATCCAGTCTCTATCATCATACCCCACCTCCCTCAAATCCATTTTAATATTATCCTCCCATCTACGTCTCGGCCTCCCTAAAGGTCTTTTTCCCTCCGGTCTCCCAACTAACACTCTATATGCATTTCTGGATTCGCCCATACGTGCTACATGCCCTGCCCATCTCAAACGTCTCGATTTTATGTTCCTAATTATGTCAGGTGAAGAATACAATGCGTGCAGTTCTGTGTTGTGTATATATATATATATATATATATATATATATATATATATATATATATATATATATATATACCTCCTCACGCAGCAGCTCGTTGCACCTGAAGCGTAAGTGTATTTATATGAATATTATACAGAGTGATTCATAAATACCTGTAAAAACTTTGTGGGTGTAATGTAGAAATAAAAATAAAACTAAAATGTTCTATACAACCTTTCCCGCAAATCCTTACTTTTAGAGTTATGATGCAAAATGTCCTATCTTGCTATGTATCAAAAAGCCAGTAAAGCCTTCGGATGTGTAATGCTAGCCTACATAGCGACTGCGTTAGATGTTTGTTATTGGTACAACCCTATTACGTACAGTTGATTTCGACCTGATAAGACTTCGTTTACTGTACGTAGGTATGTACTGATCTTAGAATTTTATAGACCCCGTTCAACTCATTCTGAAATGTTTCATAGCTATTTTGATGTCACTGCTGTAGTTATGCTACGTTCAGAATTTGAGTGGCATAAACGAGCGCCTTCAGATGACCCCAAAAGTAGAAGTCTGGTGATCTGGCTGGCCAAGCAACTGGTGTTGCACGATCTATCTTACTGTACACAACTGAAGCCTACTGAATTAACGACAAAATGAATGTGTACCTACGGGACGTGGTGACTGTAGGAACTGCAACAGTGACATACAACCAAACATACCCACGTGCAGTAAACAAAGTTCTATCAGGTCGGAATCAACTGTAGTGGGGTGTACGAATAAGAAACATCTACCGCAGTCGCTATATATGCGAACGTGACACAGCCGAAGGCTTTACTGACCCATGTTTTTTATGTCTGGCAAGATATGACACTATCCATCATAACTCTGAAAGTAAGGATTTGCGGGAAAAGTTGTATAGAACATTTTAGTTTTATTTTTACCTTTACATTACACCCACAAAGTGTTTACAGGTATTTATGAATCACTCTGTATAATACTAGAAGAATCATATAGTCTGTAATAATTTAAAGAAATATTGAATTTTGCTGTATCGCAATATGTTGTTGTCTTAGGATAGGATAGGATAGGATAGGATAGGATAGGATAGGATAGGATAGGATAGGATAGGATAGGATAGGATAGGATAGGATAGGATAGGATAGGTTGTGCTAAGTTAAGTTTGGTTAGGCTAGGTTAATTTGAAATTCAATTTAATGCCTACATTTAATTAATCTTAAGATAAAATTTGGTTTAGACAAGAACTCAGAACAATAATTATGCCAATCAAGAAGTGCGTCAAGCCAATCTACTTCAGCGCTTCTGGAAATTTGTACAGAAACAGGCATCTAAATCACCGAAACTCCAGTGTGAAATACTCCCTGCTCATTTTCTAAGTACCAGCAAGCAGCTTCAGATTTTCAATTTAGTATCAATTATTCATGTAGTTTGCTTAATCTCAAATTGTAATCAGTCTACTTTGAAGCAATAATATACCATAAATGCAGTATCTGTAGGCCTACTTGAATGAGGATCAATTTCAGAAGCTAATGAAGATATGAAGGATAGACATTACATTACTTCACTTTTTACAACAGCTCTGGTGGACAGTCACTAAGATTCACGTGAAATGTCTGACAACGAAGATTCCCACGTAGCGGTTCCGCTTGTGGATGAGCCCGATATGACGATGGTTGCCGTGCAGCCCGCAGATGGGACGTCAGCAGCGGTCGTGTCTATCAATAATCAACACCTCTACGTCGTGGGGTCGGTAGTACCTCTAACAAGGTATATTCGTTACTCAATAATGAAGAAATAAATCAATTACTAAAATATGGATAAAAGTTATTATCATTATTATTATTATTATTATTATTATTATTATTATTATTAACATAAATGATTGGTTGATTGGCAAACTTACCCGTGTTAAATTACGTAAGCAAGTGTGGTTTACAGCTGTTTTGGTGCTTTCACACCATCCTCAGAGCCTACTAGATTTCGGCGTCATCTCGAACTTCGCTGCCTGTTGTGGAGGTGCGTTTGCGTGTTGAAACGTGGAGTCAAATAGTGTGTGTGTTCTGTAATTGATCTGTGTGTTGAGAATTTAATCAGGGTGTGTTTTAGTGTGTGTGTGTATATATATTTCATATTGTTCTAGTGTGTTGAGTTTTTAGTTTTTGGGTTGTATGTGTAGGATTTCCATGTCTATTTATCAGAACACACACACTATTTGACTCCACGTTTCAACACGCAAACGCACCCCCACAACAGGCAGCGAAGTTCGAGATGACGCCGAGATCTAGTAGGCTCTGGGGATGTTGTGAAAGCACCAAAACAGCTGTAAGCCACAGTTGCTTATGTAATTTAACACGAGTAAGTTTGCCAATCAACTAATCATTTATATTTAAGTGTTAAAAGTAGTGTACGCAAGATTCAAGATGTATTATTAACAATATAATTAGTCTTAAATTCTTTCCTGTCTCAAAGTTTTAACAACTGAGTTAAGTCCATTTTTATGAAAGGACTGGGCTAGTTTTTTTATTCATCTTTTCTACGGACTGAGCGAGTTTTCAATCGACATGAAAAATAAAACAAACTTTAAGACAAGAAATTGGTGTTGGTTTGGAAGAAAACAAGCTTAAAATATGTCAGAAGTCTGAAACATAATCATACATCATCATTCCATCAACATTTCTCCATTTCGTAATCATTCCATAGCATTCCCCGATCGCCGGCTGGCGACGCAGGGGGCTAGCCTAGGGACGAGTGGGGTTGCCTGCTCGATACCTGTGTCGCAGCGAACCTTACAGCGTATTCCGAATCTTACCGGACCGGTGGACAACAATGACGTCACGCTGCAGCGAAATAGGAATAAAACTGCTGGAAGGATCGATGGCTGTCATGGCGACTGTATAAGTTGTCTGTGCTAGGCTAGCAAAATTTTGCGAAATTTCCGTACTGCCATCACGTTCAAAGAAAAGAGAGCATAAACAACTTATTCCTTGAACCGGTAGTAATAACTGGTCCGTTGACATGTTCGCTCATAAGCCATTAACATATTTTTTATGCTGTGCTCATTACAAACAATACAGCAGAACTAAAGCAGAACACACCGCCATGACACAACAGTGCACGATGTCATTCGTCTGCTAATTCCCGCCCTATACAAGAACCAATCAGATTCACTGATGGCGGCTGATGGAGACTGCCACCACCTCTGCAAGCTGATGACACCGGTGCGACACCGGTGGAGCATCAGTCACGCCATCGGTGAAATTCGGAACACCGTGATGCCATCAGATTGCTCAGCGCTGAGATTCGGAATACGCTCTTAGTGTAGTCAGCCGGTGTGGGTTTGAGAATGCGCATAGCTTGACTAGACGCAGTGCTGCGTCATAGTGCTCTCTCCCGTAAATTCCATCCCATTCCAAGGAGTCTCTATGGATTTTTTAGCCCGATACTTTTCTGGACACCCTCTTAAATTCTGGCTGTAGAATTCAGGAACACACAGCTAAGCAATTCACTCAATCTAAGCCTTTGCTATCTATCAAGCTTTTGTTTCAATTTACAGTCTAGTCGAACAGGCGGCGTGCCGCCTCAATGCAGTAGAAAGGGAAGATGAAGAGCGATCAGTGGCCACAAAGAGGCGGACATGGAGAATGACAGAGTAAGTAGAGGTACCCATTCTCAAATCCGATACTCTCTACCACGCAGAGAAACTTTCTTAAGTATGTCACGGTTATCCTCTAGGCCTAAGCCCAATTTCAGAATTTTTCAATTTGATGCCACACGAAACTCGCAAGAGTGAGTCTTGACGAAGCCGTATCTACACCTGAAGTAAATTGGACACCATAATGACAACATTTTCCCAGGCATAACTCGAATCTTCGTCTTTGGATATCTTCATAAAGTATAATTCTCTACATGGAATTTTGAATTTTGAGTAATATATTCAAATAGCCAACTTCACAACCGATTTACAAGACCTTATTTGGCACCAAATTTTCATCGCCATATTGCGAGCTTTATTTTCTGAATGGTGTCTTCGACATGAATTGTAAGCAAAATTATTTATAATACAGAGAGTTCAGATTTACTACATCTGGTCGAGAATGCGCATCAGACAAGCTTGTATTTATGGATCTATAAGCCTGATCTATGCCACTTCACTTGAAACCAAAGCACATACTTGTTTAGTTAGCTTATAATCCAATTAATTGAGTATGTAGAGTTAGGAAGAAGTATTGCTTAAAGTTAGTCTTGTGATGTACTACAGATAATGATTACAAGAGTACCTGGGAATGAGTCACTCAGCAGACCACAAAATGCAAGAGCACAGCGTAGTACAGCTGTCAAACTATTGACTTATATGTGTTAGAATGTCGCGAGCAAAATTAACTAAAACGTTCTAAATGAAATAAGTATAATAATCCTTCAATAACTGTCTTATTAACCTAATAAATAATATAAACGTTTACATTAGGTCATTACACAATCAATTGGCGAAAGCGCTAGTCATGTTTCATTGTGTAATGACCTACAGTAAACGTTTGTATTATTTATTAGGTTAATAAGACAGTTAATGAAGGATTATTATACTTATTTCATTTATATGCTAACTTGTCGAACCAATATGCCTCTTAAATTTTAAAACGTTCTAATAAAATATGATGGCCAGTAAGGACAAAATGTACCCCTGCGGTGGCTGAGTGGTCAGACCTCCGGACTCTCACGCAGGCGGCTCGAGTTCGAGTCTCGGTCAGGTATGGGATTTTTCTCGGGGTTCTCCCGTCTCCCCATATTAGGCATCTACATAATTCCTTCACTATTTCTCCATTTCATCATTCCATAGCATTTCGCGAACGCCGGATGGCGACGCATGGAGAGGGCTGACCTAGGAACGAAGGGGGTTGACTACTCGAAACCTGGATACGCAGTGAACCTTAGTGTACTCAGCCGTTGTGACTTTGAGAATGCGCCTAGCTTGAGGGTCAGTAACAGGTTGCAGTGCAGTGCTGACCCATAGTGCCCCCCCTTCTGTGGATCGAATGTGTTTTTCATTTACGACAATGAACTCTTTTGTAAGTTGTGTATAAACTCAAGTGAAAATAAATTAAAAGGTAAGAAAATTTGGATATCAAAATTGATGAAACAACAGACTGATTCAAAATCCAAATTGCTAAATGTAGTTGTGTATACATTAATAAAGAAGGTGTCATTATGTGTATAATGTATGGAAATGTCTGTCACATGTGCTGCAACCTACACGAACAGATCGAAAATGTTTCTTCAACAGCATTATCCGAATAGACAATAAACTATAATACTCGTGACATGTCTTGCACATTCTTGTTGCAGATTTGCAGAAGAGGTGAGAGTGCAATTTCCTGACGTTGACAGACTAATGACTAATGTTAAAATAATAATATGCGTTACAAGAGCGGTATGTTGATGTTTTCATGTTCGAGGTAAAGATTGAAAAAGCGAAACGTAGTTGAGCTTTTTTAATTTCCGAGAACATGAAAACAAACATACCGCTCGTGTATCGTACATTATTTTGTGCGAAGATCGTTTATTACATACCTGAAAGAGGAATTTCTAATTAGTTGCAATGAAATCTCCATATTGGTTTCTGTAAAATGACGGCAATTTTGGAAAACAAAAATATCTCTCTTCAACATTGTTGCTATAAAATGTTTTCTGTGTTTACTATACTCCAGCAGGCTGTGATATACGTCTGTCTTTCTTTTTCCCCCAGTCTATAAATGCGAACTTAAAACAAACGGTAAGGTTATGTAATGATTTATTTTTCATTTTAATATTTTAACAATATTATTTATATAACATATTGTAGTAATAACATCGGCATCTGGAATCTTGTTGATTTCTTCACGGCTTCCTTAATATTACTTGCATCACGAATGCAATAACTTTAGTGGAGTAGTAGAGTTTACTTAATTTTTGCAAATATTTAAAAACAATAATTAACAGTGCAATTTAGGTGAAATTGCAGTGGTAAGTTTCCAATTTATAATTATTACTATGTTAAACGTCTCTAAAAATAATATGTTAAAAGCCTAAAGCAGTAAAATGAATGTCGCGCTTAAGCGGTAAGAAGAGGGAAATTGTTATGTGTGTTACGTTGGGAATACTGAATGTGGTATTTCACACTTACCGCGTATTGGTTTTGTGCGGAAATCAAGCAAATACGCACGATCTCGCACAAAAGGTGTTTATTAAGGCACCGTATCGTGTTTCTGATTTCTATTTTTAATTGCTTATATTACGACGCTTTATCAACTGCTATGGTTAAGTAGTGTTTGAATGAGGTGAAGGTAATAATGACAACGAAATGAGTCCAGAGTCAGCGCCGATAGTTACTCAGCATTTGCCCTTATTGGATTGAAGAAAAACCCTGGAAAAACATCAACCAAGTAACTTGTTCTAATCAGGATTTGAACCCGGGCCCTCTCGTTTCAAGGTCAGACATGCTGTTACTCCACAGCAGTGGACTTCTGAATTCAAAAAATTGTGTGCCGGAATACCTAATTCTCCATCTTCAATCATTACCCGATGGCGAACTTTGTTGAAAGCATGCAATAATATTATTGTGACAATTTCCAATCGGTAAATATAGTGGTTCAGTCATTTATTTAGGTTATTTAACGGCCTTATATCAACTACTATTTAGCGTTAATTCAGTCATTTGATTCAAGTGATACCAAAAACTATTTAATAATGTAGCTATTGAATATAATATAAAATATATTTGGTCGAAATTTTTGTTTTTGCCAGCTGCTGTTGAAGCCTTAGAAACATCTGGTCCAGTACTCGTTATTCAAGTACTAATGATTAGAAATATTGTTCACAAACTGACTCTGATAAGATGGAATTGAGAAACGCATATGTACAGACCCAACACTTGCGTCGACTTTATTTTTGAATCTGAATAAATTATTTCTTCTTTATACTTTTAATTTGAGTTTAATCCCATGACCATTTAACGTCGCAAATTTTATTCTTCTCAATATTTGAATAACCACTGATCTCTGAACACTGATTGCTATCTTCAAACCACTTACCTATACATTCTTGATCTGCCCAAACTGTGTTCACGCGGTAGTTTCTAACGATTGTTTAGGTGTCGCTAACATGACAAGACAGCATACGATAAAGACAACCGAGATCAGTGGAATATCTGCATAAGATACATTTAATGTTGTGTCATACCAGATTGACTATAGCGATGTATGCCCATCTATCATCTCATTCAGCGCAGTTTTCTTTTGTTCAGATGTTTACAGTAGTCAAGCATAACGGACCCAATACAGTAGACAACCCTTCCAGGTCTCGATAACCTGATAATGGAACCTGTAAGTAGTTCCGACACTTTGAAGAAATTAGATCTCAACAAACGGTTGAAAACTTATAATCTCTTCACAAATCAATCCCTGTGAAAGCCTGAAATTCTATAGCAAATACATCAAAAATACTATCTAAGTGACTAATTGAATATCGAGCAACATGAAAAGAATAATAGTTCTCCCTTAATGTTACGGAAAAAAAACACCTTAATAATAATCACGACTGTTGCAGGAACGCTCTTATCACTGCCCTATCAGCTCTCTACGCCAAACTGGTGGTTGTCCTAGGCACTGTATTTCCTGTGACGGAAGGATTGGCGCCTCAAGTACCAGGGTCATTCTATCAGGTATACCACAAAGCCTCATGAAGAAATACAAGTTTAGAAAAATCATGCTACATTCCTGATAGATTTTAAGTAAGGGTTTAATTTCTAAGTTAATATTCTTTCTCTCTATAGTGTATTGCACTCTAATTGTCTGTCCTCTACTCATTCCAACTATTTTTCGTTATGTCTTTCTAATGACAGCTTTGCATTGAGCTTTAAATTATTCTTATTCTTCTTCTTCTTCTTCTTCTTATTATTATTATTATTATTATTATTATTATTATTATTATTATTATTATTATTATTATTATTTACTCACTTATGGCTTTAAGGAACCCGAAGGTTCATTGCCGCCCTCACATAAACCCGCCATAGGCCCCTATCCTGAGCAAGATTAATCCAGTCCCTACCATAATATCCCACCTCCCTCAAATCCATTTGAATATTATCCCCCCATCTTCGTCTCGCCCTCCCCAAAGGTCTTCAGGGGATAATTCTTTGAGATATTTCAAACAAAAAAGTTGCATAGGCCTACAATTTTGCTCGATTTTTCTTCCTTTTCGAGATAAAAATTGTTTTATACGAAACATTTCATAGCGTGTTTTAGGAAAGCCATTGATTGAATTTCCAATATTTTCAGGCAGTTTGAGAGAGAAGTGTATTATGATAATACACTATTGATAGAATTTTAATTTTGTACTTTAAATGTGCAGAAATTTGATCCGAACAAATGTAACATTAAAATTCCTTTGTAGAACGAAAAGTTATATTTGTTCGGATCAAATTTCTGCACATTTAAAGAATAAAACTAAAATTCTTTTAATCGTTTATTATCATAATACACTGGTCTCTTAAATTAAATGAACATATTGGAAATCCAATCAATGGCTTTCCCAAAACACACTATAAGGTGTTTCATATATAAAACAATTTTTATCTCGAGAAGGAAGCAAAAATGAGCAAAATTGTATTCAACTTTTGTCTCAAATATTTCAAAGAATAACCGCCTAAAATTAAAGACATTACTTACCTTTCACTCTATATTTATAATATCCCAAATTTCCAAACAAAAAAATATAGATTTTCAACAAGATCTATGAATCTACAATTGGTTTCCAGTACTCTTCACTCTACATGGAAGGAATACTACGATATCTTGCTATTTCTTATAAAAATAGAAATTCCTAAATTATTTTCCATTTTATACAATTAAAGAGAACGCTAATAAAACAAAACTCAATACAGACACCATTTTAGTGTTTCCAACAGTTTTGGAGCCATATATACCCGAACACACACTTTCTGAAGTCGAAATTGCGAAAATCTGAAAAATTATGTCTCCAGGTATCGATCAAATTCCAGCAGAATTAATACAAGAGGGTGGAAGCGCATTATCTAACGAAATTTATAAGCTTGTACTTGCTATTTGGGAAAAGGAAATTGTACCAGTTCAATGGAAGAAGTCCATAATCATACCTATCTTTAAGAAGGGGGACAAGACTAACTGTAGTAACATTCGAGGAATATCACTTTTGTTGACGTCGTACAAAATTTTGTCCAATATTCTTTTGAGAAGGTTAACTCCATATGTAGATGAAATTATCGGGGATCATCAGTGTGGTTTTAGGCGTAATAGATCAACTATTGACCAGATATTTTGTATTCGACAGATAATGGAGAAAACATTGGAGTATAAGTGTACAGTGCATCAGTTATTCATAGATTTCAAAAAGGTATATGACTCGGTTAAGAGAGAAGTTTTATATGATATTCTTATGGAATTTGGTATTCCCAAGAAACTAGTTCGATTAATTAAAATGTGTCTCAGTGAAACATACAGCAGAGTTCGTATAGGTCAGTTTCTGTCAGATGTTTTTCCAATTCACTGTGGGCTGAAGTAAGGAGATGCACTATCTCCTTTACTTTTTAACTTTGCTCTAGAGTATGCCATTAGGAAAGTCCAAGATAACAGAGAGGGTTTGGAATTGAACGGGTTACATCAGCCGCTTGTCTATGCGGATGACGTGAATATGTTAGGAGAAAATCCACAAACGATTAGGGAAAACACGGAAATTTTACTTGAAGCAAGTAAAGCGATAGGTTTGGAAGTAAATCCCGAAAAGACAAAGTATATGATTATGTCTCGTCACGAGAATATTGTACGAAATGGAAATATAAAAATTGGAAATTTATCTTTTGAAGAAGTGGAGAAATTCAAATATCTGGGAGCAATAGTAACAAATATAAATGATACTCGGGAAGAAATTAAACACAGAATAAATATGGGAAATGCCTGTTATTATTCGGTTGAGAAGCTTTCATCATCCAGTCTGCTGTCAAAAATCTGAAAGTTAGAATTTATAAAACAGTTATATTACCGGTTGTTCTGTATGGTTGTGAAACTTGGACTCTTACTTTGAGAGAGGAACATAGGTTAAGGGTGTTTGAGAATAAGGTGTTTAGGAAAATATTTGGGGCTAAGAGGGATGAAGTTACAGGAGAATGGAGAAAGTTACACAACGCAGAACTGCACGCATTGTATTCTTCACCTGACATAATTAGGAACATTAAATCCAGACGTTTGAGATGGGCAGGGCATGTAGCACGTATGGGCGAATCCAGAAATGCATATAGAGTGTTAGTTGGGAGGCCGGAGGGAAAAAGACCTTTAGGGAGGTCGAGACGTAGATGGGAAGATAATATTAAAATGGATTTGAGGGAGGTGAGATATGATGATAGAGACTGGATTAATCTTGCTCAGGATAGGGACCAATGGCGGGCTTATGTGAGGGCGGCAATGAACCTCCGGGTTCCTTAAAAGCCAGTAAGTAAGTAAGTAACAGTTTTGGAATTCGTATGTTTCAGGGTTTCTACCTGTATTTGTACGTGGGCAGCATAGCTTTCGTGTGTTTTATGTACGCCATGATGCTTAAGGAGAGAGCTGTCAAGAACATTATCAGCAGACACAGTAAGATATACTTAATATTAAACACAGCAAAGTAAATATTTAAATTAATAGCTCAATGTTATCCGTTGCATCAGATTGTCCAGGAGTTTTTTTTTTGTAGTAAAAGTGCAGTACATCTTTTTTTAATTCTACGGTAATAATGATAGCATTAATATATTGCTACTTAAAAGAAATCACTATAGAGCCGATTATTATTATTATTATTATTATTATTATTATTATTATTATTATTATTATTATTATTATTATTATTATTATTATTAGTTCCAACTACTTTCCAGTACAACAAAATTAAAGTGTTACAAAACAATAATTCTATCTGTAGTATTATATTCAGCAAGAACTTGGATGTGAATAAAAAGTCGGCTTATTCTAATAGCTTAGAAATATAATAGTCTGGTTTTACATACTTTGAAAATTTATTTCCTGATTATAGAAGTGATTTAGGTATTCGATTATAAAAATATGAATAGAACGGAGTTATTAAAATACGTCTCGGGAATCGAATGATAGCTCATCCAAAAATATGGTTACATACAATTTGCTACTGCTCCATATTTCAAAAAATCAATTAAAAAGTTGGTGTTTACAGAGAAAATTTAAAGTTCAATTATTGTGATATTTGTGTTTCTTCTTCTTTTTGTTTTTACTCTTATTTAATAAAATTCTTAACATTATGTGGAATACCTCCTGAGCATGAGTATGTAACTTAATTTTTCTGGGGGTGCTAGAGTGTTTTTATATAAAAAATCAATATGTATCTTTGTTCTGGAAATAAAGTATTATTATTATTATTATTATTATTATTATTATTATTATTATTATTATGTGTATCTATTTGTATGTATTATATCTATTTTATCTAATATCTACGTATTTGTTTATAATATAACTATGATTTTTATTATATCATATACATTTAATGTAATATGTGTACTTTATGTCATAATTATGTATATATTTTATGTAAGTATTTGTACAGAGCTATAATATATACGATTTAATTACAGCCCTAATATACCTTCGGGTTAAATAGGATTCTATAAACTTGGAAATTCAATAATAATAATAATGATATTATTATTATTATTATTATTATTATTATTATTATTATTATTATTATTATTATTATTATAGAACACCAAAAACAATACTCCAATATGAAAGTAAAATTTGAAATTTAAGGAAATAAAATTCTCAAAAAATTAAAACAGCACAAATACTCTTCCTGAAATCATTACTAGTCCTACCAGATCCGACCGTGAGAGAAATATTCCTACAGTGAAATTCAAGAATAACATCATAATCCGAAAAATCATTTCGAGCGAATGGAAAGATCGGGCTTCCAAAATTTAGAATTTCGTCGTCTTCTAAGAGGACACCGAGACCAGATCCAGAAACTGACTGCGTGAAACCATTTCACGAGGCTTCTTTGCAAATTACATACCATTCTATTTGAGATGATTTGTTTAATATCACTAGGAACCTCCACAACATTTTAACTTTCATATACAGTATAGTAAAAAAAAACTTCGTGAACTGACGTCCATGCGTCGGTGCTGTGTTTTGTATTTTGGATACTTTGTATGTACAAGCATTGCCCATATATTGTTAAGGTATTCATTCACTGTATTTTAGCGTCTTTGAAAGCTCGGCGAATAAGAGAATAGCGGATGAAGTCGTTGATGTAATCACACGTGGCGACTCTTGCTCTAGCGACTTATCGAAACAAACAATTCATTTCTTTACCGGTACCCATTTTCTTTTCTTTTTATCTAATCTCCTATTTTTTAGTTATATGTTTTCTTAGAATTGCCGCTAGTAACAAAACACTCGTATTCACAAGAAATTTCGATATTTTTGTCTACCACCTGGTGGCTACTTTATCTGCTCATGTATACAAAGTAGAGCAGATTGGTCGCTCTCGTTTCTTGATAGCGAAGCCTTATTACACGGAGCGAATTTATACGGCTGCATTCAAACTAGCCAGCGAATAGCGAACGAATACTCTCTGGCTCATATGCTCTTTAATCACGATTAGTAATCAGATTAGGCGCGGGTTGTGATTACGTTAGTTTACGCTAAATAGTAGTGGTCAAGTCCATTAAAAATGCGCAAATGCAAAGTTTTTTAATACTTAAAAAAACAGTATGTTAACACGAACTTTAAAAACCCTTTATCATGTATACAGGCTATGGTCAATGAATGGGTTATAATGCAATATGTAAGTGGTACAAACATTTCGCTGAAGGTTAGGATAATCATAATGGTGAAGATGATGATGATGATGATGATGATGGTGATGATGATGGTGATGGTGATGATGATGGTGATGATAATTTGCACATTAGTCACCAAAAACGAGGAGAAGAGAAAACAAGACTGGTGAAGTTCAAAAATACATTTGATCACACAACTTTTAACACTGTATCACTAAGGGATAAAATATCTTAAACAATCCTTACAAATATTTTATTAATTAGCCTACATGAATGCTGGAAGAAGTACATTTTATTTGGAAAATATTACTGTATTTAGTATAACACAACTATGCCTTCGGAAGGGCCAGACCGTATATGCACAAACAAAATTTTAAATATGCATATTAAAACAGGAAATGTGCAAAAAATACACAAAATCTCATTTTCATAGAGTTTACTATATTTATAAAAAAAATAACAAAGCAAAATGTGAATGATATGTCAGGTTGATATATATCTTTTTATTTGACAATTATTAAGGTTCAATATGTAGATTTTTCTTTGTTTGCCTTACTTTATCTGGTTACAAAATACAACCAATAACTCTTTCAAGTTTCTCTGTTGTCATATCTTGTTTACTTACAAGGATATATTTGAGTGCTGAAAATTATAGTCCATCACATGAAGTTACTGGACAAAATTTTAATGTACAAATTGTGACAGATTTTCTTGGCATAAGACCTTCTTTACTTTGAGCACAGTACTGTAACCAGGGTTCTTTGATAGTACCATATCTACTTTTATGTTAACAACCTCAACAATGGACCCTTGTGAGTGGGAAATGTGTTCTGTTAGGGATTATACTACTTTCAGTAATTTTGCAGGAGACATTACCAACGAACCACTCACAAAAACCGCAGATAAAATACAGCAATAATATCACGCACTTGACATTCAAACTGCTGGCGCACCAATTGAGAATAACTGAAATAGAGAAAAGGTGGGTAGAGGATGTTAGGGTCCGATAGGTAGGGACGTTTGAGAAAGCTTCTTGTTGCATTTTAGTCAAGTGTCCTCCATTCCAGTCTCAAGGAAAAAAGGGACAAAAGCAGGGAGTGGTTATTTTTTTTTACAAAATGTGCAAATTTGGCGGTTTATGCAACAAAATACTGCAAATTTGCTACAATATTAAGTACAATAGTGTATTATACGTATAAATGCATGAAATATGCAAAAATATGCAATATTAACTTTGCGTGTTCGTCATCATTGACGTTCAAAAGGATCTATAGAAGTATTTTTGTACGAATTTCGGGCCTATAAAAATGTTTTTGCATGAATTCCAACTGATCAGTAAAAAATAAGCATTTGCTTATAAATCGTGGCCATAGTCATCGGTGTTCACAGTAGCCTTAGTTGCGAAAATTTTGACTCTATCCTGTACATAAATATTACACTCGTACTTAAAATAATACTTCATACAAACATTTTTTAGGACGGACCGGAGTCGTATGTCAGTGCCCGATGTCTAGGAGCGATGTGGTGCGATATGGCAGTTTCTATTTGCGGCTTGGAGCTATAGGTAAGAAAAAATATATATATTTATGTAGACATTTATTTATTTAGTTTAGTGAATCTTTTCTCCAATATGGATATCACTCCACTGATATTTACTTGTTCAGAATAATAAACTGAGACTTTACTGGCTTCAATGTTCTTAAACTTATACAAATTTATTATAATTCTTTATTAAACATTATACTCAAAAATTGTAATAAATATTAAAGTTGTATCAACATAAGTAAAAGATACGATTTAATACGACTGAAGGAAGCGAAATGTTTCACAAGCACGGCTCTTAATCACTTTGGTCCAAGCATATCTAACGAAATAATAAAAAAAAGAATAAACAAGTTTACAAAATATGTGTCAGCAAATTAAAAAATATCGTTAGGAATATTATTTTTAAAGAATATGTGTTTAATTTGCATTTTTGTAACTGCATAAGTGAAATTATAATTAAAATTAATAATACCGAGAAACTTACATAAGTCAGCAATGGTTTTAGGCTTAGGATAGTCTGCAATTGCCTTAATAATATCTTCAAGCGGCCTAACACCATGTTTATTGATGTGTAGCCTAAGTAGTTAACTTCACTAACTTCTTCGTCCTTCAACCATACAACGAAAATATTTAAGGCTTTTGTAAATTGCTAAAAGTTCACGACCATATGTGCTGCATTTAATTTCCTCATTGGTATGCTTCTTAGAGAAAGATATAATTTCTTCTTTTAATTTTACAGTTAATATATGTAATAGAATTGTGACTGATAACGCCACGATTAGTGGCAATTTATAGCCGTACTATCGCGTCAGTATGTAAATTCTTAAAAACTGTTTTGTTATTTATGTGAATATTACACTCTTACAACGTCATACTATTTTTGACCAATAAAACGGTACGAAAGGACGTAATTCAACCAATCATGGCTGATTATCGCACAATTTTATCGCGTCCCTAGCATTTGTTTAATTTTATCGCGTCCTTAGCATTTGTTTAATTTTATCGCGTCCCTAGCATTTGTTTCTTTGTTTGCCAACATTTGAAACTGCGCTGGTCTGGACGTCAAAAATATATATAAAATTACAAACCACTCCAGTCGATGCACAGCAGTTTCAAATATGACTCGCATTGGCATTCAAGAACAAGAATTAATAAAAATCACTGATCATACCTATGCATCTTCTGAAATCCGATTTACAAATAAATGAAGAGCACCATTCGGAAATCCTGAATAAGTTAAATACATCATTTAGGCCTAAATCAACGAGTTCCACTTCTATTATGCACACGTCCAATATAACATCAATTGAACCACCAACCACATTCAAATTTGAAAATTGTACATTCAATAATTATTCCTTTTAAAATTATTCATTCGGAAATTCTGAATAAGTTGAATACACCATGTAGGCCTAAATCAAGAGTTCCACTTCTATTACGCACACGTCCAAAATAACATCAATTGAACCACCAACCACATTCAAATTTGAAAATTGTATATTCAATAATTATTCCTTTTAAAATTATTCATGTTTATTTTTTATGTTATCGTCGTTAATTAAAACTTTTGTAACACTTGTGTATATTAGTTAGGTTATGTTATAGCTTCTGCTCTGAGAGGATAAAAAGAACTTCTGCTATATGATATTATGGATAGTCACGTATCAGAGATTGTTTAATATTAAGATTTATTGAATAGTAATCATTACAGTGTCTGTATAAAGACACTACTGCCATCTAGAATGCATCTAGCGTAATATTTGTAATGTTGAGATGGTACAATAATACATTTGAAGACAGTTGTATTTTCGTAAGTCAATTAATATTTTATTGTATTGGAGTATTTCGTTACTTCTAATCTTTATATACTTTCTTCTAATCGTGTAATAGTCAATTAAATCCCACTCGAGTTTTGATTTTCTCTAGATAAATCTGCTCGTGTTCCACTCGCAGATTTATCGATAAAATCAAAACGTCTAGTGAGATTACTGTTGATAAATTTACTATACTAAGTATTGCATGTATCTACTTAAACGTACGACGTACAAATAAATTATAAAAAAAAATGTTCGATACACTATATAAGATTCATTTATTATTCCATTAAAAGTGTACAAGATATAATTTAGTATATTAAATGGCCTAGTAATATGGCAAGTGTCCAGTATACTGTCCTTGTAAATGTTATGTTATATTATTGGCTAAGACTACACCGTACACGAGCCTGGCTCTTACGGTAGTGGCTAGAAACATTTTTATTTTATAATTTTAATTTGTACTCACTAGCTAGCTAGCTAGTTGAATAAATTAAATAAAGAGATGTTTGTAATACTGATAAGATATTTAATTTTTATCTCCTACTATTCCATTGTAGTCTATTGTAGACTTATTTGTGTATTTTACCTGCTGTGGATTTTATAAAACTCTGATGTTATTTGTAACTTAAATAACAAAATGTATAATAACAAATGTATAATGTAAAATATACTATTAGAATAATAAAATTATATTTTATAAAATTATACATTTTAAAATAGTGCTATTTCTATATTAATTTAAATTAAAGTTTAAATCCTCCTTGTTTGTCTATCTTTCTTAAATATGTGAAGATTGCTTGTGGAGTAATGAATTCTTGTTTACAATTATATACATGTTTTACTGGCAACAGATTTATCTTTTCTTTAAAAGTTGAGGAAACAATTATTAGTAGGCTACCATAATTAGCACAAAATAAAAAATCATATAAAGATGTACATGTATAATTATGTTTGTTTATCGTAGAATGTAACATTCAAAACATTACGATTTTTCGAAACCTTCCGAGATAATCTTGACGCATAACATAAATACTGTAATCGAATATCTCAGACAATATTTCTCGATTACGTTCAACGATACAACAAACGTTAAAACTTCCGTCATATGGTAAGAAGCTCCAATGCGGCAAAAGTATGCATTAGAAAACATCGCTTAACACGGGAAACTAAAAATTTTACGAGGCTGTTGTATTATCTAGTTTGGCTGTGGCAGAAGACGGTAGTTCCAGTCCGTGACTTGCGGAGACCATGTCGACGGATTGTGGTATAATCAGTGTTCTATGCAAGATCGTATCCTCTTTACGCCAATCAAATAATGCTTTACAGCGTAACATAATATTTTGTGACGGCGTAATGAGTATAATACAGAAGGGCTTGCTGTCAACAAATAATTCGTTGAAAGCAATGCAGCAAGTTGTGTTATTTTATGCAAGCTTCAATACTAATCTCAAGAAGGTCATGCTTCTTTTAAACAAGTTGAATCCATCCAAGTAGACTGTGTAGTTTTATAACGCATGTATTGAAGAAATTATTAATTATGTTTACATGATCAGTTCTATACTTTCACTTGTCAGCTACGAGCATTCACTAGTACAAACGTTTTTTCTAAACAATTCGATATTGCATTTTGAAATTCAATTAATAATTATTGTCATTAACTTATATATTTTTTTTATCTTGTTACGTTTTTGTAAGTACTGCTCCTAAAGTTTTCGTGTTCAACTAATTTCATGTATGGTCTACAGGAGAACATGATGTTATACAACAGAATTTCTAATTTGTCTAATAATTCTCTCCAGAATTTTATGGTTTTTATTACGAATTTTATAATACTATTCACGACGTCACGTTTTACTACAATTTCTTAATATTCGTTAGAACGATATTTTCTTAAAGTGCAATACTTCCCGAGACTCCACTCACGTTCACTATAACATTACCATGTTCTTCGGAATATGAAAATCCCACAATACTGGCTCATCTCCACTCGAGGCCGGAGAAGGTTCGCATATTCAGTTTTGTCAATCACGTTTGTTATTACAATGTAATATATGCTAATATTGAATAGTTATGCAAATTAATGCTATTGTATTCTCGCAGGGTTTGGTATCGGCAGCATGGTGTATTCGGGTCTGGAATTCGGACAGCATTTTACACGAGAAACAGACTGTGATGACGATCTTCTAGTTATCCGGTCTGCCACCAGAATGCTGCTCACATTAGTTCAAATAAAATTTATTTTTCTCAACAATAAGGTAAAAAAAATTAAGACATTACAAATTAATAAAATTATGTGTTTGTTTAATTTAGCTGACGGAGAGTTTTCTCAACGAAATGTATTCATAATTTCTTGGTTTGACTTGGGAAATAAGTAGACACTACTAAAATTGAGCGGAAAGCATTTTCATTTATTTTTAGTACTTACGACTACAAGGTTTGTAATCTTGGGTAGACTTCAGTGTACGGTATAGTTGACACGGGGGTGACTGAAGTTGGTGTGTTTGTTTTGATGATCCTTGTATTACTCGGCCAAGGCCAGTGGAGTCCTGCAGCCCGGAGCCGTGGCGCTACTGCTCCTGCGTTCGTTATACCCATCGCGATAGTTCACATTACGCCCGCGGCTCCACTCGCCTTGGTCGAGTAATAAAGAGGCTATTATGATGTTTTAATGGGTTGGTCTGTCGTTTTGTGTTATGATATCATGGAGACAGGTGCATTAGTGTTAGTGTCTGGTCTTGTAGATTGCGTTGCACTGTTTTTTACCCTCCGCCGGCGTAATTTTCGTAAATATTACGAGTGAAAGCCTGGGTTATGTTAGATGAGGGAACAGCTAAGTGACGTGATAGGTGACCGAGGACTGTGACAAGATTAGAATGGGTTAGATGAGGAGATAACTAAGTGAAATGAGACCGAGGACCGTCACAAGGTTAGTGTGGGACAGATGACGAGATAATTGACAGGATACCGAGAACTCTGATCAGGTTAGAGTTATATTTTATTATTGATTTCCGCTCAATTGTAGTAGTTTTTACGTATTCCCCAAGTCAAATCAAGGAATTCTGAATAAATTTTATCCAGAAAACGTGCCGTCTGCTAATGTAAATAATTATCTAATTACTTTCATTTAAGATTGCTTGAATTACAATTATCACTTTTTTGTAAAATTTGGAGAATCAACACTTACTAATGTTTCCAGGACATGAAAATGGGACGGTACATGCCAGTGGCCCGATTTGGCCTCATGCACATGATTGCTACGAACGTATGCGAGTGGTTGTACGTTCTAGTAGAGGAGACGAAACATGAGATTGTTCACTTGAGTCATTACAGTGAGTATTCACATTAACAAAATGTTGTCCTTCGTTATTTTCCTCTTCTACGATGGATTAGGCATGAAGCCTGTTCAGTTCTCAAAAATACAATATCTGTTTACGTAAATGCCCCGCTTCTGTATTTTCTACATCTTTTGGGATTTTTCTCTCGTTCACATGTTTTAAGCCAGATACGATCTATTTCTACCACATACTAGTACTTCCTACGCCTCTCATAATGTTTCACTTTGAATCCTGTTTATGTAATTACGCTTCCTCAGTTTCGTACGAATCTCAATTCTGTTATCTTATTCAATCACAGCCCCTGGTTTCTGAACAGCATAACAATACTAGCCACTATCATAATTTATTACATACAAAGTTTCAATTTTAAGGAAAATATTGTGAAAAAATAAAATAAAAAACAAATTAGGATTTTAAGAATGAGAGACAACCAGGAGCGTCATTTCAGTTTTTACTTGCTGAGGCAAGGGTTTTTAAAGAAAGACTTTATAGGGCATATAGCGTGGCGCACTCGCTTCCAATTTCCTCTGGAATGAATTATTTTTAATATCGTAAACTGGGGTAAACTTTAACTTTACTATAAAGAAAGGATTTAGACCATGAAATCAGATGCACTAAGCATATTTTTAAAGTTAATTATTTTGTCTCCATTTCTTAAGCATATTTATTATTTTAAGTCGAAAATAGGGCTGATCTCATGGCTTATTATTTCAACACATAGGCCCAGTTTTTCCTTCTTATCCCACTCATGCGATACATAATTTTACATGTACTTACTGTTAACATTACCTTGGTGCGAACAAATGAACATACAATTTTATTGGTAAATTTCAATTAACAGAAAAATGTACATTCATTTAAAATTAGTAACAACCACTAATGTAGCAAAGGGTAACGTCTTGGGTTCATTTGGGCAAAACCAATAACTAGCTCGTCTTTCATTTCTTAAACGTTTATAAAAGTGGAATCTTTTGTTTTTTTTTCTAATTGCGAGTACTTGACTTTTCGTCATTCAGCCATATGAAGCCAGTTGTGTAAACCAATTTATTGATAGATCGTTGCTCATGGTGTGACATAGAACGCTGGTCTATGCTACACCCACAATGAAATGAGATGATTGAGATTTGTTGGGATGCTATCGGAACTCCTGGAGAAAACCCCTGTGTTACATGGATCACAGGCTTGCCCAACACAGGTTATAAATCGGGGGGGGGGGGTATACTGGGGATCGAATCCGGGCCCACAGGCTTATAAGTCCAGCGCTCTAGCCACTGAACTACCGTGGTGGCATCTTTTAATTGTAAAAGTACAGTTTTTACATTCTTTCCTGTACTACTAAATTATTAATTTCTTTTAATCTTAAACTCAGAGGAGAAACAATAATTGTCCCACTGTCCGCCCTAAATGACGTCTATGTACACAACTACTACTCTGAAATTAACTGTAAGATTCAACAAAACTTCGTAAATGTGCGACGATTTTAAACACCGCATCTAAATCAGAGTTATAGGATTGTTTCACTGAATATTTCACGAATTTGGTGGATATTGGTACACGCAAAGACTTTAAATTACATTGTTATTAAACCAGTTCAGTTGATATGAAACAGAGTGTTCAAGATCGAAAGAAACTTCTATTAGCGAGATAAAATGATAAAAGCAGAGTCACTTTCAGCATATTGCACATGTTCACAGACATGTCTGCACATTCAGACCACGCTGGCCATGTTGAACACGCTGAACACGCAGAACACAACGTGACGATGCACAACGCCACAGGGCTCCACCGCCCGCGACGCTCTGAACTCTCTTGCTCCCGCACCAACATCGTGGGCATACTGGTGCAGAACGCCAGCTCCTATCTGTATCCCTGCACCATCGAATACAGTCTCATCTGCGCAGTCACGCTGTACGAGATGTGGAAGCACATCAAGACGGAGGAGCCACGCCACCACGCCCGCCACGTGTGTCGCCAGGGAATGGGAAGTGGCTTCAGTCTGGGTATGTCGTCTGGACACTCTGCGTCTATACCTATTAACTGTAGCCAGAGTCTTCCTAATTCATAAGAGTGAAACCTAACCACTTGCCCCTAGTACTACATATGTGGCGTTCAGAGCTAAAGTGAATCAAGTCCATGAGACGTAGTTTTGAGATAATAGGACGTAAAGTTAACTTGCTCTAGTGGATTATCTAATTTCACTAGCAATAATTTTATTTCTGCATTCTAAAATTCTAGATTTATAAAATATAAACAATAATTTTGATGTTAATTGATGCAACGCTTTGGTAACTTGATCCACTATGGCTAAGAACATCGTGAACAAATAATCTGAGCCAAAAGTGATTGGTGTCACCTACCGGCAAATGCTTGGAGTTAAGCTTGATCCAGTACTACTTGGAAAAGATCCAACTTTAGATAATCAGAAAATGAATTAAGTTAAATTTATGAAAATTTGTGACTTGATCCATTTTAGCTCTGAACTCCTCATATACCTCATATACGAGTATAAGCTAGTGGATTGTAGTGATTTTCTAGTTGTCAGGTTAAATTTTCTTTTGCCAACTTTGTTTAGAATTTGGTTACTGATATATAATGCAACTGGCAGTTATTTTCTAACTGTTATGTTGACAGCATCGTTTGCCTATGAGGAAGCTGCCAACGTTCATGAAATGAAAGTTACTAGCTCGTTTCCTGAACATTGACTCATGCAATGAAAGTATAACATTATAAACTAGTTTCGTAATCTACTATTAAAGGTGCCATAGTTCGCTACACCAACTTACTAGTTTTTTTCAATATATGATGATCCATTTACAATTTTTTCCTGAAAGCAAAACTTGATTGATTGATGACTAGGGAACTGATTTCTAGTTCCGTACCTATTTTGTTTGCTATGTCCTAGACTGTGTTATTCAGATATATGTACGTTTCTTACACACAGGATCCCCCTATTACAATTCTATAGAACCTAAAACGCCTAAATGAACAATAAACTCCTATAGATGAATAAATCTATGTCTGTGCCTGAAAAGCGCCTTGTTAGTATTTTTCGAATATTAGAAATACAGTCCGCATATCACGAGAAGATCCGAGTATGGAATGCGAGTTTTTACCCCACTCTTATAACCTGAACCGGCCGGCCATTGACCGAGCTTTGTTTGTATCAGCCGGCCAATGATATCACTCCAATCCACCTGCTTCTTCAAGAACGCCGAGTCACTGGCTTACTCTCCTCTTACCCCGCAAGGACCATACTCCCCTCGCAAGGATCTTCTCGTGAAATTTGGACAGTACAAATACCGGTAGTACTGAAAATGCAAAATGCCCAAATAACTACAATAATGCTATTTAAAATGTAAAATAATTATCTTATAGACAACACTGGTCTGGAAAGTTCGTCCCATATTGGTCCAAGAAGGGGAGGGAAGAAGATTTTACCTAATTTTCTAGAACCGAAGTTCGTTTAGGAAAGCTCATCCTAGCATTAAAGGGGTGGTAGATTGTTCAGGTTAGGCGAGAGCTTACAAATTAGTTTTCGCGTCGATGTACTCCCGTTATGTGAAATGAAACTGACCAATCAGCAATCAGTCTCTTTCACTAATACAATTTGTGTCTTCAGTTCAGTAGCACTCATTGCCAGCACCAGTTCTTTGTACATAAACGCCTAAAAGTTCTAAACTGGATTTTATAAAGTCCTAAATGTCTCTATTTAATACCTAGAAATCCATTCCCTAGTGATAACTAAATAGAAACCCACTGCAGTTCAATTTCAAGAATATTAATTTGCGATCTCTCTCTCTCGCAGGTGGTTTGCGGTCGGCGCACCACTTCTCGGTGGACTGTCACAGCGCGCACACAGGCCTGTTCGGTGGCATTCTAGTGCTGGTGCTCACCATCATCAGCCTGGCGCTCTTCTTCGTGCTGCGCCAGGAGGCGCGGTACCTGCAGCTGGCTGAGCTTCAAGCCAGATTCTGCGAGATGACCCTGTACATTCTGTCTGGTCTCGCCGCTCTGGCCTGCCTGCGCAAGCTGGGCATGCTTCCTCGAGGTGCACATCAACATTTCTTCTTCATTTCGAAATATCTCAACTAATAAAATATTATATTCAATCTCTTGCACACGATGACCCATTCCATCCATTCCATCGCACCTCCTCATACTCATCCTCTTTCACAATAGCCCTGCCAAGACTCTGGAATTCGTTACCTGCTAGCGTCAGGGACTGTCGAAATAAAATTGAATTCAAACGCAAATTTACTAGGCACTTGGTCAGTAATTGAGACTCGTTCAGACATGGTTTCTTGTAAATAGTTATCTTAATCTATCACAAAATATTTCAATATCCGGTAATTTCATCACTATAGAATTTTGTTATTGTAGGTTTAATTTGTAATTCAGCAAATACAAAAATATTCTTTGTTCTTAACTTCTATGATAAAATGTCTAGCTTTCATTAATCAGGTAATCTTGTCGTACTTTAAATTTAATTGTAATTGTAATTGTAAATTTAATATTAATTGTAATTTTATTGTTCATATTATAGTTGTAATCCCCTGGTAGAGGGGCAGAGAAGGCCTGACGGCTTATCTCTACCAGGTTAAATAAATAAATACTACTAATACTAATACGATGGTGAAAAATAATGTTCTGACGAAAAATATGGAAAGTAGGAGAAGCACAACCGCAGGGGGAGTGTTATTACTTTCTCATTATACAAAATATGAAGAGAAGGTATTGTAATATTGAAAAAAAAAACTATTCTGAATGTTTAGCGAAAGTAGGTAGATCTTCAGCATCCCTCATAAAAAAATATTGAGCACGCCGTTTGTCTATCTTCGTACAGTGAGTTCTCCTAAACTAGTAGATTGATATTTTTCATATTCAGTATCTAAGAGTCAATTCGTGCACAAATTATGCACAGGAAATATAGTTATTTAGTGGAAAATTAACAATCTTTATTTGAAATCAAAAGCACAAAATGACAATTTGCTCGAAACAGGCTAAGCGATCTTTTTTACCTTTATTACACAAGATGAAGATATAAATTAAACCAGAGCCACCGGCGTGGCTCAGTCGGTTAAGGCGCTTGCCTGCCGGTCTGAAGTTGCGCTCGGGCGCGGTTTGATCCCCGCTTGGGCTGACTACCTGGTTGGGATTTTTCCGAGGTTTTCCCCAACCGTAAGGTGAATGGCAGGTAATATATGGCGAATCCTCCGCCTCATCTCGCCATCACCATTCACATCGACGCTAAATAACCTAGTAGTTGATACAGCGTCGTTAAATAACCAACTAAAAAAATTAAACCAGTCTGCTCCCATGTTATGTTTCGAAGAGGTTATATTTTCTAAGGAATTGCACATAGTTGAAAATGTTGGGAGGCACTACTGTGTTATTTTTCTTAATTAAAGTTTTTACGGT
Organism: Periplaneta americana; assembly: GCF_040183065.1. Lineage (NCBI taxonomy): Eukaryota > Metazoa > Arthropoda > Insecta > Blattodea > Blattidae > Periplaneta > Periplaneta americana. The sequence goes on from NC_091131.1 coordinate 48,807,926, forward strand.
ATTTACTCGCATATTAGATTCCTTTTTCATTTTTTATGAATCCAAAAAAGTTTGAGAGGCAGTATATACCCATATATACAAAAGCTGTAAGGAAATAAAGTTTTTAACGTTAGGTAAGAGTAAACCAAAATACAGACATTTTTTAAAATGCCAATAAGTTATATTTTCTCCCCGAAGTCAATCACATCCAATTCAAATGTCACAAAATAACTCGCACTCTTGTTGCTCATTTTCACATTAACACCTGACACTGATCTCTTTCTGTAAACGACTGACTTCGGAAGTACGGTATGCAAAAACCAATATCATCAGTAGAAGAAGAAAGGGAATTTGTCTCTGTGCTGTGACATTTGAAGAACTGACGGTACAGAGAATGCGGTAGGTAGTTCGAGGATAAACAAAGAAAGAGAATGATGTTGTTCCTCTTTGTCAACGTAAAACATTTGGAAAAGTAACGGGACAGAATCGGATTTTACCTTGCAATCTTTCCAAGAGCATTTGTGATTGATATTGTGCAAATGTTTTAGGCAGGAATTCTGAACCTAGAGCCTTGTATTATACATATGTCAGAGGATTGAAACGGAGCTTTCGGGCTAAGCTGCCGTGGTCTACTGGTGCAGATGTTACCAGACGTTTCGTCTACTACTGCGGCAGACATCTTCAGTGGTTAGGTATCCTCGGTCGAAGTCTTCTGCTAGGGATACCTGTGGCAACTGATAACCTGACTCGAAATCGAAAAATCGAAGGAGAATTGGGAGGAAAATTTAAAAGGTACGCAAAACGCGTCCTTACAATGGGTTGGGGGCTGTACAAAACTAAATATGTGAGCTCCAAGCCTGTTGGCCACTAGTCTCACTCCGGGTTACGCTGCTCCCCTGAGGGAGCTCTAGAAAATTTTGAAGGGGAAGCCGAAATTGGACGTAACCTCTTAGGTACCACATACGCGGGGGGGGGGATAACCTGACTGGTTGCTTGTCCTTATTTATAGAGCCGGGGATTGGAGGGGAGGATACCTCACCACTGAAGATGTCTGCCGCAGTAGTAGACGAAACGTCTGGTAACATCTGCACCAGTAGACCACGGCATCTTAGCCCGAAAGCTCCGTTTCAACTAGACAATGGCCGTGAAAGTCTGCATGCTAAGATTATGTCAGAGGAGTTTAATATGCAGATATATTTTTTTACATATTTTATTCTTAAAGTAGAGGAGTCTTAAATGTGAGGGTATCTAATAAGCGAGTAAATACAATACTTGAATACTCTTGAATTTTTTGCAGACACACAGAAGAGCCACGGACGGGGACTGGATAATAGCCTGCTGGTGATATCGCAGGCCGGGATGTATGTTTACTGCATTTTTTCCATAATCGGCTTCTACTACGCTAAAGATACTGAAGTGCCGGGGGGCATGATCACCGAGATCATCGCAATAACACAGACCACAGCGCAAACATTTCTGGTATTGAGTACTACAGGACGTCGTTGCAGAAGTACTGAGGACAAACGCCGCAAACCGGGACGCCAGCTGGTGACATTCCTACTCGTGGCCAACGCTGCCATGTGGATGGTTAACACACTCGAGAAGGGCCACGCCATGTTCAGACCGTCCCATCTTGAGTTCTTCGGCGCGTGGCATTGGATTGTCATCACTCACGTATCTATGCCCCTCGCCATCTTCTACAGATTTCACTCCACCATCTGCCTATTCGAAATATGGAAATCAGCCTACAAACTCAAGTCCGAAAACCACTAGTGACTAGGGTGAAATAACGTCATACAAGTAAGGAGAGCTAAGGTATGACATCAGATTCTGAAGAGGACACCAATTAAGCTGGACACACACTCGCGAAGAGTATCTTCCTGTTTGGTACAACCATATTTCGTTAAAGAATATTTAATGAACCGTGTTATTTATTGTAGTTTCACATAAATACGAGTATCTATTCATAATTATCGACCTAGTAAATAAGTATAAAATGTAACGTAACTATTGTTATATCTAATATTAAAATTTTAAGCAAGTAATTTTATACGTAATTATATACTATATAATATTTAAATGATTTATACTACAAAATTCTTCTGTAAATATATTGCAATTTGTACTATTTACATGTAAGATACCAAAGTATGTAAATTATTAACAAAATATAAAAAATCCGGCATCATGCGAGGCCAAAATCGCAATCAATATATATTATCTTTTACCCTAAGTCATGGCTGCAAAAGTGTGCTATAATTGTGGCACACGTCATAAGCCACAACACGTGACTCATCCCTTCCTTTCACTTCCACACGTCATTGGATATGGCAGGGGGAGAAGAAGTATGTATTCAGTGTGCTTGCGGACGTCATAGATACGTAATTCAAGGCCGGGAGATGTGGACGGGGAAGAAACTCTTTCCCCATGCTTCAACCCCTATCTTCCCCAGTTCTGCATTCCTGCCCTAAGTTCTCACAATGCCAGAATGCTTACTCGAAACTAACGATAATGCATTGGTTATCAAGAAACTAATCGTGTTGTAATGTCAATACATCACTTAATAATAAATTGAATTGAAGTACTGGTTAATTTTATGTCTCCATTATCTTATAAAGGGTGAACAGTAAGTATGGAATATTACTTATATCTTCTTAAATTTTAATTTTACATAGAGAAAAAAAAAGTTTTATACAAAAGCTGTTGGAGATAAGCCATACAATATACTAGTATTCGAAGAAAGTTAGTTATACAGGGTAACAATGAACTTCATTTTTAAATGGCACACTACGTATATTGAAATTTACATATTCCGAACCTCCATTGCAGTGAACGTATGAATGAGTAGAAATTTTACCCATTCACCCGTTTCACATCTTAACTATTTACTGAACGTGTTTCGTGGATTTTAAACTTGAGACAAATAATGGTTGAGGAGAAAAATTCATTCCGGCGCCGGGGATCGAACCCTGGTCCTTGGTGCTCTAACCACTGAGCTACGCCGAAGTTCAATCCACAGCACCGGATCGAATCCCTCTCCTCTAGTGTTTTCCTTTTTCTCCTCTAATAACCATTATTACCATAACCGATATATTCTGTAAGACCAAAAATTAATCTTTACGTTGAGACAAGTAAGTTTGCAAAATCATGTTGAGTAAGTCATAAAAGTAATTAAAACCCTAACTAAACTTGACAACAAATGGTCAAAATGGGAACCATTCAGAGTCATACTATGTCCCAATCTATCACGGAAACAGTCCATTGTCTTTCTCACACTTACATGACTGATCTATTCCATCTCATATCTATAATAGATTCTTTTCATTGTAGACTGGGATATAGTTTTGCTGTTAATGTTCTCATTTTAAGCATATGTTGTAAAGTTTGGTTAGTCATTGTGTTTGTTTTGTAGTCTACTCAACATTATTTGATATATTACTTATTTGTCTAAAGTTTGAAGTCCATGAAACAAGTATAATAAATAGTAAAAAACATGAAACGGGTGAATCGGTCAAATTTCTACGCATTCATACGTAAAACTTAATGTAAATTTGTAATATGTAAATTTTAATATAGGGTGTTATTTAAAAAAATAAAGTTTACCGTCATACCCTGTAAGCCTGAATAACTTTTTTCGAACAAGAGTAGCTTATTGTATGCTTTATCTCCAACAGCTTTTGTTTAAAACTTTTTCTATTTTTGTAAAATTAAAATTTAAAAAGTTACCAGCAATATTCCATACTTGTTGTTCACTCTATATACGGTCGTATTAAGGGAAAGTAACGTGATTCTGAAGATAAAAAATTGTGTTTTCATAGGTAATATCTAATATAGTTTCATTTCGTCGAATGAAGCGCCCGTGAATTTATCAAAAAACAAATTAAAAGCTTAAAGTGACATTTAGTAAGTTTTGCCAATAAAAATAAATAAAAAATGCATTTATTGGGTAAGACATTTGATTTATTTACATCGTATCGGATATCGTGCTGTCACGACATACACTCTGTTCATAAAGAAAGGCAAACACGACCAGAGCCATCTACTTCTAACTGCTCTAACATAGCACATATAAGTGAAAATATAAACAACGCAAATGAAACAGTGTTCACTATAAACACATTAAAATTTAAAGAAATGGAAGTTTAATTACATGTACAATAATAAAATTATAAAAGTTACATTCAGAAATAGTCATTCACGATACAAGTATTGTAACATCATATTTATTACAGTACGAGACGGAAAAATTGTCAAACGATGCCGATGGCTGGCTTGATAACACATCGAGTATAGTGCTGGTAATATGATGTTACAATATGCATACCGTATATAGTTTTATCCGCTTTTAAATTTCATTACTAATTAGATTTAACTATTTCATTTTCCACTATTTAATCTGAAACTGTGACTTTTATTAGATTTGACAGTCTCTGAGGGGAGAGATGCGACAGAATTTTGTCTATAATGCAATTATTAAACATTTGAATCTATAATAGTTAGAGTAACTAAGTCACTATAAACAAATTAGCAGGAAGCAAATAATATATTTCATTTGTCCTAATTTTTGCATCACTGTAAATAAAAGTACATAATATTTCAAATGTCGATGAGAGTATCAACTCTGTAGATCCGACATCGGGACTCACTTCGACAAATTGTAAAAAACTGTAGTTAATGTCTACAGTAGATAAATTTATTTTCATCTATTTAAACGTATGCTTCACTTTGTCGCACTAGTGTGGTAACGTGTCAAGTTTCCATACTAATGTGGTAAAGCATTTTATTATTATGTTGTTGCTGTTGTTGTTATGTCATAAAACATCGACATAACGTCAACGTAACAAAATATAATAAATTTATTTACTAGATGATAATGAGAAAATATATATTTATAATTTCTCATTTTATTGACAATTTGAATAGTAAGTGATTTCTCACTAATTTTATTGTCACAAGGCAATTTCCATTGCCTTCTAAATACTTTTTCAAATATATTTACACACGATCTAAAATGGAAATTGCAATTATTCTGTAAGAACAGTGCTCTGCTCCAAGAGCAGACCGATTTTTTTCATGTTTCATTTACATGTTCATATTTCTTAGGTTCACATAAGTTTTGATAAATTTTTTTGCTAGAATAAACCTATATTTTCAGCAGAAGAAATACCCTAACCAAAAATGTGACACTTCACCGTTCAACTGGATACAATTTTCTGATGATGATAATGATGATGATGATGATTATGATAATAACTTGTTAATATCAGCTTTATTTTTTTTAATATTCGCCTACAAAGTGGCCTATTTTATAAACTGAAGCAGTAAGTCTTGTATCACAGATTTACGAAGGTACAAGAATCGTCTCCCTGATTGAGAGAACTGCAAATAAAATTTCTTTGATGGGCTGTCATAAGAGTACAAGTCAATTTTTGGCGAAATTGAGATATGTACAGTTTTGTCATCATCAGCTCATCATCTATGTCTGGTAAAAAGAGAACAAGTCAAAACCTGCTGTAGAACGCCGCATTCTCTGATGCACATAACAGTATCTTCAAAATCATGTACGATGTTAAACAGTTTTTTTGCTCTCCTGTAAAATAAGGTTTTTTGACTTGTACTCTTATGATCGCCCGTCAAAGATTTATTCTCTTCTGTTTTGCGGAGAGATATTTGTGGACCAACGTTCGGCATACACGACGCAAAATAAATCTGCTGACAAATACGTAAGTACGTTTGTTCACATAATCCATACACTTAAAGGCAAACGTAATTAAATAAAAGTCATATCGGCTCATTCATAAAGTGAATACGAATATAATATATTTTTTTACAGAAAACGCACACAATTGCTCTAAATAGTATCTCGAGTCTAGTATGTACTATAACTAAGTAACTGCAAATCTAATATTTAGAAATAATTACGAAATAGCTTTGTGCATCCAGCCTATTGCTTCCATGTGTAGGAATGCTATGTAGAGATTTTTTAAAATTATTTAGCTTAAGAGATCATAATGAATCTCTATGTTTACTACTTAAATAATCCACTGAAATAGATAACTCAAAACCGAGTTACCTAGTTATCGTATTAAACCCGCGATATGTTATACCGAAAAAAACTGACACCGGCTGCAAAAACCGTTTGGATTTTAAGAAAATGTATACTGTTAGTTTCTATATACATGACACTTGAGTAACCCAAAGATTAATAACTATTCATACAATAGCAATGTAGTCATCGGTATGTAATGCACCGTGTCCCGCTTAGAGGGATCGAGAAATAAATGCTCACCATTTAAAATCAGATGAAGATATCGTTGTGATTTACCTCTGACAAGATGCAGGAACTGTCCAAGTTTATGCACCAATGGTTTATTTAAAAACAGTTGCATGTTCCTGCGCATGTGCACTAACATTTATTGTGGAAACAAGCCTGGCGTCCACACCTGTGGAGTAACGGTTAACGCGTCTGGCCGCGAAACCAGGTGGCCCGGGTTCGATTCCCGGTCGGGGTAAGTTACCTGGTTGAGGTTTTTTCCGGGGTTTTCCCTCAACCCAATATGAGCAAATGCTGGGTAACTTTCGGTGCTGGACCCGGACTCATTTCACCGGCATTATCACCTTCACCTCATTCAGAAGCAAAATAACCTAAGATGTTGATAAAGCGTCATAAAATAACCTACCAGAATAAAAATAATAAGCCTGGCGCTATTCATTAGAACATTCCGTCATTGGACCGTTCTTCTTCAACGAGGCAACAGTAACAGGAAATGTGTATCTGGACATGTTGTAGAGCTTTTGTTGTTGATCAACTCCTCCCAGAATCGTTTTTTAAGCAACATGGGGATCCATACCATTACTATGGAGCAGTGCGTGGCTTCTTGAATGCAAACTTTCCCAATTAGGTTGATTGGAAGAGGAGAACCCTTGCCTGGCCACCTAGGTTAACCGACTTGACGCCCATTGACTTTCCTCTGGGGTTTTGCAACAAGTGTTGTGTACCAACGTGATACAGTTGACACTTTAGAAAAACTGAGACAATGCATTATAAATGCAGCTGCGCTAATCACTTCACAAATGTTATGGAACAATTGGCAGAAGGTTGAGTACCTTTTAGATATCTTCGAGGCGCACACATCGAGTTGCACTGACAATTCTCCGAAACTCGGAGAGTTTTTACATCATGTTATATAAAAAGTTATGTTATAAAACCATTATTTATATTTTAAATTAGCACTTATTTCTCGATACCTCTAGGCGGGATACGTATATATTATATCCAGTTGAACTTGGCTAAAAACATTTTGAATTACATAACACACTTCGTTATTTTTAGAAAAAATGTTCACAATTAACTCTGTGTTGTAAATATTTTTGATTGGTTATTTTACGACGCTTTATCAACTGCTATGGTTATTTAGCGTGAGTGAGACGAAGGTGATAATGCTGGCGAAATGAGTCCAGGGTCCAACGCTGAAAGTTACCCAGCATTTGCTATTAACCAGTTGAGGGAAAACCAGGTACTTGTCCCAACCAGGATATGAACCCGAACCCGCTCGTTTCACGGTCAGGCATGCTCACTGTTACTCCACAACGGTGGACCTAAATAATGTTGGATGTAAAATGTTGCTTATAGGAATGTAATTTTATATTTTTAAATTTGAGGTATTTAAATTTTAAAATCTATGTAGAGATTAATTTTTAGTCCTAATAACAAATGGTAAATATTAAAAGTTTTAATAGTAAAAACAGTAATATTTCATTGCAACCTTAGGGTAAGGCGAAAAAGCTCGTTACATGAATTTTTAAAAACGTAAGATGAGTATCAATAGACACTTGAGTATAAAATATATATTTACATTACGACTTATCGGAAAGAAAAATAAAATGGAATAACAGTGTATTCAAAACTCAAAAGCTGATAAGGTTTCGAAATTATTACTCGACCAAGGCGAGTGGAGCCGTGGGCGTAATGTGAACTATCGCGATGCTGTATTACGAACGCAGGAGCAGTAGCGCCACGGCTCCGGGCTGCGGGACTCAACTGGTCTTGGTCGAGTAATAAAAATACACATTTTATTTTCTATCAACAATAAAGACAGATATGACACTGACGTAGCCAGAACACTAAAATGATAAACATTGCTGACAACTTACAAAATATTTCGCTTTTATTTTAAAGTGTAGTCAGTTTGTGTCATTGAAATGTTCTCATAATACGAGTAGGCCTAATCTAAATTCATTCATTCATTCATAGTTCCTGCCCAAAGGCAGGTCTTTCACTGCAAACCCACCATTCTTCAGTATTTCTTATTTTCTGCCATACTCTTAGTCTCCGCATATTGTGATCCATATATCTTAATGTCTTCTATCATCTGATATCTTATTCTACCCCGAACTCTTCTCCCGTTCACCATCTCTTACAGTGCATCCTTCAGCAGACGGTTTCTTTCCATCCAGTGACCCAACCAATTCCTTTTCCTCTCCCTGAACAGTTTCAGCACCATTCTTTCTTCACCCACTCTTTCCAACACAGCTTCGTTTCTCATTCTGTCTGTCCATTTCACATGCTAATGTAAATGGAAGATATTTTATCCCACATTACCGTACTTAATAATTTACTTATCTGATTCTAATTTCTTCCTCTTAATCAGTCAGTTCAAATTAATGCTGGTTGTAATGAAAGTTATGTAAAACTCTTACGCGAAATTAAGCAGAATTCTCACTCCACATTCAAGGGCTTAATAACGCTGATTCCTGAACTCATTAGCGATCGAGCTGTTACGCCGAGCCTCGCCGGTTGCCAGGTTACAGTAGTATTTCTGTCCCCAAGCTAACCAGGAAGCCTTCGGTTAACAAGTTTATTCAAAAATCACTTCACAGTAAACACAATGGCTCAAAAACCTGTAATAAAAACCCTTCACAGACTGAAAACCCACAGACGCTCTAATTTAGTTCCACACAATATACTCCGACGTAGCTCCAATGTTGACAGTCTCGGGTTCGATTACGAACAGGATAATGGGGATTTACCTGTGTTTCATAGGGACTGGCTGTGTATTCCTTGCCCCATTTTCCCTATGCTTTCTTCTTGGACTTCAGTCATGCTAACTAGGTAGGGCTATATAACTTTAGTATTCCGCTACTTCTGAATGCTTAATGTTGGATTCAGAATCTGAACAATCATACTTAGCAAGAAGGGTACCAGTGGCTTGTAAAACTTTAAATAATGATAATAATAATAATAATAATAACAATAACAATAATAATAACAGTAATAATATATCTGAAACTGAGTTTGCGTTAATTATAGTTGGATCTTTTAAGAATATATGACTAAGATTGATAACATACCTGTCACAACTATCAATACAGATAAGTGGGGATATACGAGACAATGGAATGGATGTGGTTAAACTCCGGAAAGGTGAATATAAATACCGCCAAAACTGTTCTAGCATAATATTAAAGTCATACTTAAATTCGGCCGAAATTAACAAAACAAAATGTTATTCCTTCACACTTTCTCCAGACTTAATGAAATATGAAATATTTCATTTTTTATTTTAAAAAATATTCATTTATTCATAAAATCCATGCACTATTTTTTATTTTAAAAATATTCATTTATTCATAAAATCCATGCAATATTTTGTTAACCACAGTGTATAGAACATGCAGAAAAATTTCATGTTCCTAGCATCAAAATTGTAAGAGACTTTACACTTCGAACCTGACGAAATGTGCTGAGAAAAAAAGTGTGAGAAAACGGCTTCCATCATACTTTTTCTATACCTCATTAAAAATAAATTATAAATACGCTGGAACGTGTTTTAATTTTAATCCACTTTATTTATTAGAGAAAAAAATAATCAAAATATGTCTTCATAAACCTACTGATTTTCCATCTCAAAAATTGTTTTTAGACTTTAATGTTCTTAACATAAGACAAATTTATTATATTGTATTAATAAAATTCATACATAAAAATCGAAATAATTTTGAATTGTATTCTCATAGTTATGAAACAAAAGATATGAATTCTTGAAGATTGTTTGAACCAAAATGCAACACTGCTACATTATTTAATCATAGTAGTAATTTAGGCCCAAGAATATATAACAAATTTATATTTAAATATCCTAATCTTCTCAATTCTAATAGTTCTAGTATTAAATTTAAAAAGTTAGGTATGGATTTTTTAAAAATTGAAAAATTGTAAATTTAAATTTATATATTCTAATTGCGTAGTAGACATAAGACAAATCGTATTATATACTTCTTAATTTCAATTCACGAATCCGCTCCTGAGCACGAGTTCTACTCTTTCAGGGGTGAGCTGAAGTTTTACTGTATATATATATATATATATATATATATATATATATATATATATACATATATATATATATATATAATATTTTATGTTACAATTATTAGCAAAATAAATAAATAAAAATAAATAAAATTTGATTACCCCTCGTACATTAAGCTATTAAGAAACAATGATATGATGATGGGATAAATGAGAGCAATGGTGGAACGAGGCTGGCACAGGAAACTTAAGCAATACTAGGAAATCTGCACCAGACTAGATGTGTCCAGCACATACCTCGCAGAATCTGTTTGTACTTGAACCCCAGTGTGTCCTTTCGAGCAGTCGTTACTGAACGAGGTACGTCCGTGCTGGCGGAAATAGAAATGGGATGTAAGACTGCGCCCGAACTGACCTGTGCATAGAGCGGCGAGATGCAAAGTCATAACGATGTTAGCTCAGCTCTCAGCCCGGTCCACTTAGCAGTAATTAATTGCGCACCTCGCCCGCAAACTTCTTACACACTTCACAACGCAGTCTGATGGCCTATGCGCCGCTTGGGTTGTCTACCTTCCAGCTCTCCTTTGTCTTTCTTTTCTTCTAATGTTCTGTTCTCTTCATTGTTAACATAATTGTAATAATGCTGCTTATTAATGTTCCTTCTTTTGTTTCCTTCTATCCTTTTCCTTATCTTGTCTATCGTCTGTTCATTTTCTGCCTTCCTTCTTAATCATAATTAAATTCCTTTCTTATACTTATCCTCATTTTCTTTCTTATTTCTTCCTGCCTATCCAAATTTCTCTTCACACTGCTCCATCGCAATAGGAGAAAGCCAATGTTTAACTACTGAGATATAAGTCCCCTGCAATCGATAAGCATCATGTTTATGTAGAGCATGAAACTCAAGGAATATTAAGGAGAGTAAAAATTCGATCCTACGGGAATGGGTATTTAAGTGTCGTTAATTCATTTAAGAGAGCGAGTCTGATACAACGTTAGTACAAATTAATTTAATTTCCCAGAATATATCTAATCTATAAAATACAATAATAAATGAATAAATAATAAGTAAATAAATAAATAAATAAATTTGACATTAAACTCTCCAGAAATGTCCTTAATATTCTCGCCGTTTTCGAGGCGTTGAATAATATTATTTTGTGAGAAATACTCAGACGTGAAAGTGTTTGTGACATGATGCCTTACCGGAATGCGGGGACTAGGATTCTCGTCATAACAGACCACGTTGTACTGTTTTCTGCTTCCTTTAGATTCAAACGTATTCTACTAAATCGGCAAAGCAGTGTAATTTATCCTCCCATTCTTGCCTCATTTTTTTTCCAAATGTAAGTTTACGAATTCCTTTATTTTGCATTACTTTACCCATTAATTTATCTTTCCCTCACTATAGATTCTTTCTTCTCTTTTGATTTCTCACTGCACCAAGTTTTCTCCCTTTCTTCACTACTACTCTATTTATTTTCATATCCAGTTATCTTTCCCCTACTGCTTATATTTCTTTCGTTTTTTCTTTCTTCCTCATTTTTTTTATTTATTTTATTATTAATTTTATTTATTTATTTATTTATTTATTCATATCTCTTTTCCTTTCATTTTCTTTCTCCTTGCTTTCCATTTATTTCTCAACTTTCTTCGTTTTATCTCCATTGCTTATTCTTCTCCTTTCTCCTTCTTCAGTTTCATTTCATTTCTATTATTTATCAAATTCTTAATTTTCTTACTGTCATTTTCCGATCTTTCTTTATTTCTTTTATCCTTTATATATTTTTATTTCAATATATATCTTTCTATTATTTTCCCTCTTTTCTATTTCTCTTTCTTATCTTTCTCTCTTCTTGGTTTCTGCGTTTTTTCTTCGTCCACGGGTACGTTTATCCCTCCTTTCTTTTTTTCTACCTTTTTCATACAAACTTTTTTGTTTTATTTTCTTTTACTCTTTCTCTTATGGATTTCTTCACTCTTATCTTTCATTCCTTCTTTCCTTCATTCTATTCTGTCTATGCATACGCTTGTCGAGACGACGTGTATCTCTAACCCTTATCTCCATTTACCTCCCCTGCTACCCATAACGCGCCCATCCCTGCCTTACTGGTTAAAGAAGCATGTTGACCACCCCTGTCATGTGTATAGCACATTCAGTGCCGATGCCTCTTTCGATCTGCCCCTGACCTTCAAATAATAATCAGCATGCTAATACAATCTCTTAGCTCGTTTTGACGTAACTCGTATAATGCAGAACTCTTTGTTAGCGCAACTATTCCGCTAATTGCGGTACAAATGTTATGCGATCGCTTCATCTGCATTACAGTTTCCGTGCATCCATCTTAACAGCTCTTATTTACAAATCGGTTATTACGAAAGCCTTGTCCTTAGTGGAAGAGTAGTTGACATGTTTGCCAATACATCCGAGATTTCAAGTTCAATTCCAGCAGAAGACTATGGAATTCCAAGGGCAAAATTCCTAAACAAGAAAGCTTAAGCAAGAATTATCGCCGTTTCCCACCCACTTCAAAATTAGACTCTCTTATTAACCCTAACCTACTGTCGATGGCATCTGTTCGCAAATCACGTACTACGTCCCGCTGCATCCTTGATTGATCCGAAGATCACAACACCGTAGATATCGTGATTCACCATGGTGCCATCTGTACGAGGTAACTACACAGTTCCCGGTCTGCCAGAGTCCGCTGTGAAAGTCCCTACGGCTCCCTGGCTTTCTCAAGTTTGTTGATAAAATGTTAAAGAATATTTATTATTTAGTCAAATGAGGTTAGACTCTGCAACACAACATCAGAAATACCAAACAACTTCTCCTCGTTCAGTTTTGATGTTCTCCCACTTCGTTTGCCATTTCTCATGAAGCTTGTTCACAGAATTGATCGATAAGCCTACATTACGAAGTGGTGGAACAGATGTTTCTAGGATCTTCTAAAAAAAATTGCTGCCTCATTATATTCGTGTATTTATTGCCTTCTGGAAATACATATTCGACGAGAGAAACGCTTTCCGCAATAGAAAGGACCTTACTGCCACAACTGGATCGTACACAATTCTTGGAACAACTGAACAACTGTGCAGGCTGTGGTGTGTGCGTGTGGTAATTGCCATTTCCCTATCTCTTCCATTTGTCCTACCCCCACTTCCACAGCCAACATTCTCTTCTCTCCAATACATAATCTATTGAAGTGGCTTATCATATTGTAAGATTTTTGGGATAGGTAAACTATTATATAAATATGCACAACGACTTTCCGAACGCACTGTATACTGTTGCTGCTTTAGTAGTGCAGGTAACGCGATGATGATTACTGCCACTACCACTGCTACTGCTACTGATACTACTACTACTACTAACTTACTATTATTATTATTATTATTATTATTATTATCATTATTATTATTATTATTATTATTACTGTTATTGGCCCTAGGCTGTTGTATAGCACAATAAATATTAGTAAATAAATAAATAAAAATTATTATTATATTACCTATTCTATTAGGCTGCTTGAGAACTTTGTGGACTCACTACATTCATAAGAAACAGAATTGGTGGTGGTGTGATATTCTCTTTTTCAAAGAAAATTATTTGGGAAGAAATAAATTTCTTACAATGTTCTGTTCACTTCAGAAACACGCATTGTAGATAATTCCTCTCCAAGTTCAACAGAATAATGAAGAAGATGCTTTTTGCTCTTATACGCTTCGAAACGTGGTCTCACAATTGAGAAGCTGAGATCAAAAACGAGACTTGTCATCAATTTTGAGGTAGTATCCGAGTTAAGAGTGCTCCCATATTATATGAGCGACCCTTCATCGCTTAATATAAAAATGGAAGTTGTCACTTGCGTGGAACATTGTAGAATTTTAGCGTTAAGTAGAAAAATGGGACTTGTCAAGTGACTAGTTTGAACCTCGAACTGCTGATTAAACATACATAGGCTACAGATATAACTTACATATTATTATTAAGAGGCGCATCCAGAAAGTAAGTTTCCTGATTTTTTCCCCTTGAAAGTAAACGTAATTAGCCGTGTCAATTGCGCATGTGTAACAGATCTATGACGTATCAATCATATGCCAGCCGGACAGGTCCCGCCTGATGCCAGTAGCGTGGCAGCAGTGGTCCGAAATGGAAGCTCTTATTCCTTCTCCCGCCGCCTGCGAGGTTCGGTCGGTGATAAAGTTCTTTAATGCATAAAGCATTGCGCCAATTGAAATTCATCGGCAGCTCTGTCCGGTCTATAGGCCGAACATCATGAGTAAGCAGATGATGCGTCGCTGGTGTAGGCAGTTTTCCGAAGGTCGTCAAAGTGTCCATGATGAAGAGCGCAGTGGGCGACCGGCCCTCATCAATGATGATCGTGTTGAGCTGGTGCGGCAGTGCATCATGGAGAACCGTCGCTTCACGATTACGGAGCTGAGCAGCCATTTTCCGCACATATCGCGATCCTTGTTGCATGAGATTGTCACTAAGCACCTGCTGTTCAAAAAAGTGTGTGCCAGGTGGGTGCCGAAAAACCTGTCACGTTTAGGAGCAGCACTGACATTTCTGCAACGGTATCACGATGACGGCGACGAGTTCCTCGACAGGATCGTCACGGGCGATGAGATTTGGATTTCGCACTGTCTTCACCCCGGAAACCAAGCAGCAGTCAATGCGTTGGCGGCATAGTGGATCTCCGGTCAGGACGAAATTCAAACAGACGCTGTCGGTACGGAAAGTGATGTGCACGGTGTTCTGGGACAGGAAGGACATTCTGCTCATTGACTTCCTTCCAAGAGGTGAAACAGTGAACGCTGACCGTTACTGTGAAACACTGCGAAAATTGCGACGTGCCATTCAAAACAAGAGGCGTGGAATGCTTACTGCAGGTGTTGTGCTCCTCCATGACAATGCTCGTCCACATACGACTCGGCGCACAACAGCTGTTTTGACGGAATTTGGCTGGGAGTTGTTTGATCATCCACCCTACAGTCCTGATCTTGCTCCCAGCGATTTTCACGTTTTCTTGCACCTCAAGAAATTCCTGTCCTCCGGTGAGCGTTTTGGCAACGACGAAGAGCTGAAGACGTCTGTCACATGGTGGTTCCATTCACAGGCGGCAGAGTTCTACGACAGAGGGATACAAAAGTTGATCCCACGATACAAGTATCTCAATTCTGATGGTGAGTATGTTGAAAAATAGCTAAAACATTGCTGTACCTGTTGCCAATAAACGTTTTCCTCAAAGTGTGTTCTTTTTTTAAAAAAAAATAGGGAAATTGACTTTCTAGATGCGCCTAGTATTATTATTATTATTATTATTATTATTATTATTATTATTATTATAAATATTATTTTTTTTAATTTATAATTACACTCCAATAGATTTGTAGATAGGACGTTTTCTGCTAAGCAAAATGGAAACTCATTATTATTATTATTATTATTATTATTATTATTATTATTATTATTATTATTGTTATCATTATCATTATTATTATTGTTATTATTATTTTAATTCATAATTGCACTCCAATAGATTTGTAGGTAGGACGTTTTCTGCTGAGCAAAATGGGAACTCTATTATTATTATTATTATTATTATTATTATTATTATTATTATTATTATTGTTGTTGTTATTTTAATTCATAATTACACTCCAACAGATTTGTAGGTAGGATGTTTTCTGCTGAGCAAAGTGGGAACTTATTATTATTATTATTATTATTATTATTATTATTATTATTATTATTATTAACTGCTTCACGTTGCTGTTGTAACAGTGAATTACGTTAAGATTTGTCTCATAATAAATGTCTCTCCTGAATGACGCGTGCTGCAACCCGCAACACTGATGTGGTGGCGCAGTTCTAAATAGAGTTAGCGATGTGCTAAACGAATCAAGTAGCATACAAACAAGAGGCATTAGATCAGCTCAGTTCACGTCGCAAGAGCCATGGAGCTGGTTCCTCGAGACTCGAACAGGTATGGCGGCTCAGAGAGGCCACGGTAAACATTTCATAAGATTGGGAAAGAATTGCGTAATGTTCTTCCTTCAATAGTCTATATGTTTTATACCATTCATCATAACATATTACTTATTTTACAAAGTACATAAAAGTATTGTGATGCTGAAATACATATTTAGATGTTTTTTTAATGAAAATTAGGGTTTTAGACATTTCGAGAAAATGAAAAGCAACCTGTATATTTACCGGTATACATATTTATTTTAACCTAATCAATACATATTATACAGGCTGTAAGGGGTATAAGTGCCAATATTTTAACTGATGATTATTGATGTCGTAAGGAAGAAAAAATGTCCTTACAATATTTTTCTAATTTCAATATTTAACTAATTATTAAAGTATACAATATTAGACGTTTTGCAACCTTGTTGGATGGAGAGGAGTGGGTTTATAAGTACACAGTAGAACTCAAACGGGTACAGACATACCGGTACAGATTCTCTGTTCCAATGCAGGAGCGGACCATGATAATACTGTTGTTTACATAAAACGAGCAGCAAATACAAACTTTCAGTCTAATTAATAGAACATTATGGTAAATTTACATTTTATGTAACAATATTGCTCCATTTTTTATTGTATGCCTAAAAAATAAACAATAATGGTTTTCTGCACAAAATCACATGAACTTTTTTCTAATGCAAAATTTTTATCTCTCCCGCTTCCGTAAAGCAGTATCATTTTTAAACAAATTTCTGGTTGTCTGATTTTCGAAACGGGGTAAGAGACTCCTAGTTTCTAAAAATCGTTGAGAAACTGCTACAAAAGTTTGCTGATTAGGTAACCTTCTTTGAGGAAAACTTTGACGGTACATCTTTCTTGTCTCGCTTGAATTACGACGACTTTCTCCATAAATTACTAACATAATTATAATATTCCTGAACTGTGAATGACATTGTAAGTTGTTTACCCTGTACTGAACTGTCATCCGCTCTGCAGCAGCTATGTACAAGGAGCTTGAACTCTGCTGAGCAGAGTACTATCTGGTGAACACGTTGCCACATCTCTCACTCCAGAATATTAACAAATTTAAGCATGCATTTTTATTTATTTCACGAAAACGTAACAGAACACAAATATTTATTTAAACTAATATTAACTCTTTGCTAGATGTAACTACTGATGTAATTGTTTTCGTAATTTTACTAATGATATAGGCCTAAGCAGTATAACGCAAATAAAATAAGAAAAGAAATATTTTTTTCTGGGAAAACTATCAAGTTTTGACCCTATGTTGTATGGACATTTTTTGATCCTGTAGACTGTCCCCGACAACTGTGAAAAGGACGGCACTTATACCCCTTACACCCAGTATATTCAATATAAGGTAAAATAACTAGTTCTTTGTTGATCTGCTTATTTCATGGGCGAGGCAGACGTAAGATAGTCTCAAAATGAATCACAAATACGTAGAAGGTAAAAGGGACATATATATTACTTGGAAAATAATATTTCAATTTATGTGTTTAGGGTACCAGCCATTATAGTGGGTTAAAATACCGTACAAAATAAGGAAGTCTGTATGTTGTTGATGAGAAATATAGTGTTGCTGTCCGTAGAGGTTAGGCCTTATGTCACTGTTTGTAGGCAGTTAATCCAAAAAAGTGTGGGCTCAGGGAACTGCGGTATATGTATGGAAAGTCCTCGAAAGATATAATTTATTATTATTATTATTATTATTATTATTATTATTATTATTATTATTATTATTATTATTAGAATTTCATTATTAATTTTATAAAATTACGCATTATTAAATTATTAGTTTAAAAATTTAATTTACCCAAAAACAGGGTTCCATTATTAACTTCATTAAATTGCGAATTATTAAATTAATTATTAGTTAAAAATGTAATTTAATTGAAAGTTAATACAAACGCCACGATATTATATAACATTAGTCGGAAATGCTGTATTAAAAACCGATCTTGCGCAACACATTGATTAAATAAAACTTTGACGCTACATGAAGGTCATAGTCATAAATTTAAATTTCACCTATGACATATCATCTTTGTCCACTGTCAATATAACATCCTGTGTTCTTAGGTTGAGGCTCGAATTTGGATCGATTCTACGCCATGCATTTGTGTAATAATTATCAGACTTCGAGAACACGGATTACGTCATGACATTTCGACGGCTGTTTTTGGTCGATAGGCAATGAAAAATAAGGTTTTAAGAATAAAATTTTCACTCTACGTTTAATTTTTCTTAAAATATAAGCGGTGTTAACAAGCATGTCTCACGATATTCGTTCTTTGTGACCCAGCTCTGTGCTTTTGTTAGACTTCGAAGTGTTGTGAACAAGGCCTGAAAACGTTTCTAGTCTATATCATATCCTATGAACCATGCTCGGTGTCATTTTTAACTTTTAGTACCAAAATCCTATGCTTAGTCATAACGTTCCTTGTCGTAAACCGATTCTTTGCCTAATAAAATAAATTTGTAGAAAAATAATCAACATAAACTAAATAATTCTCTGAGCACGAGTTTTTACTCCTTCAGGGAATAATTAATTCTGTATCTTTGTACATGTTATTTTACTAACAATAAACAATTTACTAATTTACTAAACATGAACATGAAATTGATGTGAGCACGATTTCATATCATTGAGTCAACGCTAAACAGGCGTGTAGGAGGTCGAGAGGTGTGTTATTGAGTTTTGTTGTTGTGTGTTTAAAATTGTGGAATATTCTTTATAACGTTTTTATTTGCGTTTTTATAGAAGGAAACGTTAGAAATAACATGTTAAATAAGTGGAAATGGAGATCATTAATGATAGAGTAACTTTGGGCTTTGGTTTTGATTTTCTGTGGTTACTTTGCCGAGTCTTCCGAAAAGTCTAAAAATCAGTTTACTTAAAATAGAAGAAAACTGAGCATTTTTCTAGCTTGTACAGACATTCTTTATACTATTCTGAAGGTCAAATGAGTTTGCTAAACAAATGCCTACTGAAATATGACTGCTCCGTATACACAACGTATTACTAAACTTTGCAGTACAAATATGTTGTTACAATTAGTATAATTATAAGAAGATGAAGCTCTGCTCCAATTGGCAGTGTTACTAACTAAATCTGGCTTACATCCGTTCGAAAGTTCACAGGGAATCTCTCTGCTGTAAGAACTAAGTATCTACCACTTATCTTGTATAGACTTAAGTAGCAGCCTTTCGCCTAGAGGTCTGCTGATCGAAATCCAAACCGGTATATCGACGAATAAAATATCGATATATCAATACATTGATATGTGATTTGACAATTCGTTTACGCAGAACTATTTGCTTACAATCTCAAGAGAAAAGTGTTATTTGTGGTTTCCATTCGAGGAAACACCTAAAAACACTATACTATTAGTAGGTTATTTTACGACGCTTTATCAACAGTTTAGGTTATTTAGCGTCTGAATGAGATGAAGGTGATAATTCCGGTGAAATGACCGGGTCCAACACCGAAAGTTACCCAGCATTTGCTCATATTTGGTTGAGGGAAAATCCTGGAAACAACCTCAACCAGGTAAATTGCCCCAACCGGGAATCGAACCCGGGCCCCTGGTTTCGCGGCTAGACTCGCTCGGTACTCCACTGGTGTGGACACTATACTATTAGTATTACCAGTCAGCACAAATAGAAAGCTATTTAAATAAACCATAAATTCGAGGAATACTATTCCCGTTTAATGGTGGAAAACAGAAAATAGTTGTTTCCCACATCTACAGTCGTGAAATATCTTGTAGCTCCGGAAACATTGGTGCCTAGCGAAAGTTTGTTTTGTAAAGCAGGCGAACATGTCTGCATGCTGTTCCCAGCTGAAGCAGAAACATGTCAATACTGTCATACAAATAAACATAAACAGAGATATTTAATAAGCAGTAATGATATGAACATTTTATAATAAAAGTTTAGTTTTGCTAGCATTTTCGTAAATGTTATCAATATGTCTTTTATAAAGTCATAATACTCATTGTTGTACTGCAAAGGTATCGATATATCGACATTTATCTCCTTTACAGATATATCGAAATCGATAACATATCCAAAATATACCGATATGATGTCAATATATCCACAAGTACAGCCAGCGCAATAGATATCAGGAGAATGTATACACGCCGTAGCCAACGGACCAACCACATGGGGAGGTAAAAAGAGTAAGTGACCTTGCGTGAGTTTACATTTTCCAGGTATCCATTGCGCCGAGTGTACACCTTTATTTGCGCCATTTTTATCACATAACCAAACAGCCTCGCTAATTATCATCATCTAATATTGATTCAAGCACTTCATCAGGTTAAGAATGGAACGAGACAAAGGATTCACTCTTGACGATGATAAAGTGATGATGATGATGATGATGATGATGATGGTGATAATTATTCCATAGACATTATGTCAAATAATTTACCTTATTTTTTAATGTTATGGTAAAGAAATTCTGTAATTTTCCTTGGCGAAATGTTACCTTCCATCCCTGAAGAATATTTTTTACAGCGAAAATGTTTTTCTGCAAAACATGGCATTACCAGCTTATAATATACTCGTACATGTTACAAAAAGGAAGAGTATGAATTCCACTTTTACACAAACATAAAATATTCAATGAATATTATTCTCCCCAGAAGCAACTACTGTAGAATAAAATTCTGATTAGTCAACAATTATGAGCTTTAAAATAAAAAACTATATCACAAAAACAAAAATGTTTGTAGAAGCAATATTTAATATTTCACAAACCGTTGTAAATTAATAAAATCTTATTCACAGCTCTTAATTCGAGGAACTCCAGTTACACACTTTTATAATGAACTGGAATATTTTGTCCATTTTTGTGTGCGTGGTGCGTACATGTGTGTGTGCACGCTAGGACAGTCGCCTCAAATACAATTTAGCACTGTTTAATCGTTCTATTACACAAAAGGTGTCAACTACATTGCACAAGTTTCGTGACTCAACAATTATCACTTTCCACCGCTTTCTTATCATTCTTTCGCCCATCACTACACGTCGCACATTTCACAATAGTTATGGTTTAGTAGAAATGACGTAAGTAAATCTCAGCTGAACAATCACACACGTTTATACGTACAAACCGTTTTAAAGAAAATGCTGTTCAATAGTGTATGTTACACTAAAAATTTCAACAGTTCAAAGTCCATTTCTCAGTCCTAAATATCACTCAAAGACTTATTATTCTAAAATAAAGTTGAATACTTCTCGTAAGCGAATAATCAGATTTTTGTAAATCATAGAACAACCACGTAATACAAAGGTAAAGGTGCAGCTTTGATGCTGTGTGGTAGCCATGGTTTTTGTTCGAATTTTGTTTCGAACATAGATCCAAATAAAGTACTTCGAGAAAAAGTTCTA
The DNA here is from genome assembly GCF_040183065.1 of Periplaneta americana. Lineage (NCBI taxonomy): Eukaryota > Metazoa > Arthropoda > Insecta > Blattodea > Blattidae > Periplaneta > Periplaneta americana. Next base: position 48,829,627 of record NC_091131.1, read on the forward strand.
GTTTTGAAATTATATAGATATATAGCCCTATGTATATATAATGTTTAGTTGGAACCGAATAACTTACATCATCAAGGTATCACTCATGACTATACTAAGCCAGAAGATAATGAGTTAGGGTGGCCAGTTCTTTCCCCCCTTCATTGCATACATCACTGATTTTATTTATTTTATTGGGTTATTTTACGACGCTGTATCAACATCTAGGTTATTTAGCTTCTGAATGAAATAAAGGTGATAATGCCGGTGAAATGAGTCCGGGGTCCAGCACCGAAAGTTGCCCAGCATTTGCTCGTATTGGGTTGAGGAAAACCCCGGAAAAAAACCTCAATCAGGTAACTTGCCCCAACCGGGATTCGAACCCGGGCCACCTGGTTTCGCGGCCAGACGCGCTGACCGTTACTCCACAAGTGTGGACTACATCACTGACTAGTAACATAATTCACTAATCAGAATTGAGATGTATGCAACAATTGTTCTTTCTCTGACACTTATCGTCAAGTGACATGTAGCTACTGCCTGATAATAGATGTATCAGCCAGAACCTCAATCAGAGGTGAAATACTGCGTTATAAATAATTTCCAACATTGTTTTACTAGTTGGAGGTATGAAATTCTAATAATAAAATAGTAAATTATCAAAGGATTTGGTAGGCCTATCTATTTATTAAAATATTTTCAGAGCAGTATTTTACTGGGAAATAGCATATCTCCACAAATCAGAATTTTCGAGTTACGACATTATTTTACTGGGAGTGCGATATGCAACAGCAACTTTCTTAATTCTTAAAACAATACCCTGCATTCAATACAAGTATGTGTAATGAAATTCACATAAAACTCTACAAGGTGTAAAATTTACGAAAATAATAAGAAATACTTCATTTTTCGGGTTCCTTAAAAGCCATTTGTAAGTAAGTCACTTTTATTCATACAGGTATAGTAAGTTATAATAAAATTATAAATATTTACATTGAGCTATTAGATGAAACAACAGTGGTGGCGGTGGTGGTGGTAGTAGTAGTAGTAGTAGTAGTAGTAGTAGTAGTAGTAGTAGTAGTAGTAGTAGCAACGTATGGTCAGAAGAACGAACAGGCCAACTAACTGGTCTACCACGTTCAATCCACGTACAAGGATATTTTAGGTACACAACACGACGGGTTCTTAAGGCGTTATGTGCTGGGCATCCATCATGCCAGTACTACTTGTCATTCTGTTCCTCTAATGTATGGCCTGCAAAACAAATCTGACACATCGTCTGCCATTTAGGTATCATTAATGAAATTAACCCAATAACGGTACTGCAATGCTACCAAGTATCATTTTACTTTGGACTTGCAGTAAGCACGTAGACTATGAGTTCCATATTCTTTGTATCTCCCAGTGTTTTGGTTATTAGAATGATACATTGTGATGTATTTTTGAACAGGCTTGAAGAGGTTAAATGATTTATTGAATAAAATGTACATAGTGCCATTTAAAGAAATGAATATTATTCGTATCTCCTTAATGAAAGAGGTTATAAGAAATATATGCCCATATTATTAATTTTACATTGTACTTAAATAACTTGTTTGAAACAATTTTTCATTTGATACCTAAAAAATATTTTGGGTGACCAAGATAAATGGGATATTCTGTATATGCCATTAAAGCGTTAAGAAAGCAAGAATACAATTTCTTAGAACTTTTCATTAGAAGGTTATGATATCGACACACTTCCGGAGAGATGCGGAACTTAATTTTGCAGTAGGCTCAGTGGACAAAGGAACAGTTCTGGTACATGTGGTGAAAAATCCCGTCCTCACTGGGGATTAAACCCAAGTCCTTTCAGTCTGTAGTATATTATCTAAGGATAGAGTCAACTCAGCCCCATATGTACTATGCAAATACAATACAATAAAGTTTCTACTTCCCACTAGCTCATGCGATAGCATGAACAAGACGTATTGTTTCTGACAATGAGGAAGTTCACGATATGTGGTTCTGGTCTGAGTTTCGGAGCAAAACAGGGGTCAGGAAGGCCATAAATCCTAAGGCTGGCACTAGATCTTAGACACCTAGGGCCATATTCATAGACATTCTTAGCGTGGGCTTCTGGTGGATGATCAGCGAACTAACGTTTTTCGTATTCATAAACTAGTGTTGGTGATATATGATATGAATCCTGTACAAGTAACCAGTCGATAGCCGGGGCTAGTTTAGCACGCTCGTAGCACGTGCTAGCGAAATGTCTATGAATAGCACCCCTAGTTTCCGTCTTAACATGAAAACTAAACGTCTGAAATGTAGTGTCAGAAATTTTACTTTTCCGTTAAGACCCAGCCTAAGAATCTGGTTCTCATTGCAACAGCCATTATCTTTGCTGTACATACATGAGATCTGCAGCGATTTTCCATAATGAGACCTCCAGGTAATCCAGAAAGAGGAAATTTATACCATGATTAATATACCAGGAGTTGTCCCAAGAGACAAGTTCCGTGACGAACTAAATTTGTCGAACAATGACGTGTTCATCGCTGGATTTACTCAAATGTTTCCATGACGAACTAAATTTGTCTAACAATGACGTGTTCATCGCTTGATTTACTCAAATGTTTCCATGACGAACTAAATTTGTCTAACAATGTCGTGTTCATCGTTGGATTTACTCAAATGTTTCCATGACGAACTAAATTTAAATTTGTCTAACAATGACGTGTTCATCGCTGGATTTACTCAAATGTTTCCATGACGAACTAAATTTAAATTTGTCTAACAATGACGTGTTCATCGCTGGATTTACTCAAATGTTTCCACGACGAACTAAATTTGTCTAACAATGACGTGTTCATCGCTGGATTTACTCAAATGTTTCCATGACGAACTAAATTTAAATTTGTCTAACAATGACGTGTTCATCGCTGGATTTACTCAAATGTTTCCATGATGAACTAAATTTGTCTAACAATGACGTGTTCATCGCTGGATTTTCTCGGATGTATGCGGCCGCTCGATCCGGTTCTGATCCACTCATATCCGGTCCCTGCTGGTATGATTGTAGGATATGAAAATAGCACTAGCACGACTCGTTACATCACTATATCACAGGAAGATAGGAAGAAGGTATCCTATATGTTTAAGTAGATCTCAATCTTCTAGCTAAATCTCTGGAATAAAGAACTTGCTGCCACATTGTCTAGTCATATATATATATATATATATATATATATATATATATATATATCATTATCAATGCATTCTGACTTGTATTTCGTACCCATTTGTATTTGTGTTCATGGGATTGGACTCAGCTATTGGCGACCCGGAATACAGAATCGTGGATGACGATTGCAGCGGCGGACAATTAAATATTTTGTTGAAGGCTTTCACTCATCTTTCAACCCCCAGTTCACCAAAATATTTATCAAAGGCGAGATAAATTTTCTCTATAGAATCTTGGTGCTCTCTACCTATTACTCTATATCAAATAGTTCATAGGACAACTATGGGAGATTTAAAACAATGTTGAGTAGAAAATAGAAAGTCATAGAAAACATTCTGGACAGCTTGAGTAAATCTCAATAAACTGTGCTTATTTAAAGCACAGCCAACCAGAATTTCGGAAGAACAGATAATATGACTTCGTTCAGAGAGCTCTTCTGGAACTTACGTGTTATATATGAATCAGTAAAGAGACATGAGAGAAAATGAACTGAAATATACACGCAGTGTCGCGTCCTTCAAAGAGATTTTGGTAAATATTTACATAAGCTGACTCACTCTAGAGCAGCCGTGGCGAGAACGTGACTCGCGAGACATTGTGGCTCGCAGTGATAGCTTCTAACCTCCGCCAACCCCCACCCTCTCACTCACTGGAGTCAAACTCCGTTCCATTCGTATTTGTCTCTGACCTGCGAGTGGCATATGTCTCCCTCGAAACCATGTACGAAAGTTCCAAGTAGGATGGGAGGACGCATTTTTTTGCTGTCAATATGATGAGAATATTAAATGTATGATTTGTTCACAAGTATTACAAGGAAAACGGTTGTATAACATAAAACGGCATTATACTACATGTTGTGATGAAACATTAAAAGTTTAAGAGTTATCATCATCATCATCTCTGTACGTCGATCCTTTTTCAGCAGATGTACGAATTATGCGGTTAGCTCTTCAATTTGAACTCACTGATTTACTATGTGATGTCAAATGAAAGCTAGATGTAAGGACTTGACAAATGTTGAACTTTCAAATCTCTGCCAAAAAATAAATATCCGAAGCTTCGTTCTTTCGCTTGCTCTGTTGTTTCGCTACAACTTACGTTTGTGAAAAATTATTTTCAACAATTAAAATAGTAAAAACCAAATTGATATCACGACTGACAGATAAATACCTTCGTGATCAACTACGACTGGCAGTAAGTGACATAATTCCTGATTTTGAAACTTTGTCGCAGTCACATTCTGAAGATAGTTAATTTTAGGTTGTGATATTGTTCATTTATTGTTCATTTCTTTCTTCATTACACATACTAAACATTAGTTTGTAGCCTTGTACTGTATAAAATTATATTTAAGTGCTTGACGTAAGGAAAATGAAAATCCGTTAATAAGTCAGACAGTTGCTTCACTTACCCTTCGGGTGTCCGCCTCCCTCCATAGGTGCTATGCACGTTGCAGGTTACACAGTGGCTCGGGGCACGATTATATTTTCGCCACCGCTGCTCTAGAGGATATCACTCCAGTGATGTACTTAAAAAATGTTGAATACAAATAACCGAAATGTAGAATAATGTTATAGAATACGCCGTCGCTGAGGCTGGTATTAGATACACTATAAAATATATATCGCACCCCTAGAACAACACTGCCACAACTCAAAAAAGTCACTTTTGAGATAATCGCATTTTAAAGTTTTAATTCGTGATATTAATAATGCTTTTTAATACAGATTTATCTCACGTAGCCTCTGATTGAATCAAGTTAGAGATATGACGGTTTTAGTTTGTGGTAGAGGACTAAGTATTTCACAAACCAGAAAATGGACGTAACTCAAAACAGCCAATTTTTGAGTTGTGGCAGTGTTGTTCTAGGGGTGCGATATGTCAAAGATCTTTTATAAAATATATATTATAAAATTGGTTTTTTATAAAAATTTACTGTATTTGATAAAAGATTTTTTTAAAATGCAAGTGCATCTTTTTTTTTTCTTTTTGTAAAAGATCTGACTAGCTTTAAACCAATATGGCTGAACCTAAATATTGTTGGACTATTAATATGACCAAAATGCTAGTATGAAGTAAATTAAGTGTTTTATAACAAAAGACACATGAACTACAAAACAGAAGTAAAATGCGAGAAGTGTACATAAAAATAGCAGGGATTATAACTGCTATACAGGAAGGACGCCCACGTCTGAACTGACTGGAAAATTATCTTTATTCATTCTCAAATAATTTATATGACTTTTTTTTCAAGTTTTCGGAATGTAGCTCATTTAGTAAATTTTGATTAATACTCTTCTTGCAAGTCATGAATTAACCCACAGGCGTTTCCTTTGCTGTTTATTTTTCAGCAATATGCATATTGTAATATTTTAACTAATTGTAGCTAAACAAGCATAACACTTTTCTTCAATCATTTTTGCATATATATGATAAAAAAAATATTTTATTTTATTATAAATGGAGGCTGATGGTTCTTGTTCTTTGATTTTAGGTCTTCTTCGGTAAAATATTTTAATTTACTCCAAATCCTACTTTCTATCACAGATCTTTGGTAAAATAATTTTTCATATGCTTTGTCAAAGACCTTTGATGGTGTTATACCAGCCTAAGCACGAGGGCGTAACCTCATATCAATAGAGCAGGGCCGCCCCAAAATTTATTAACGGCTTGCAGCGAGATTCTTACTTTCACGAGGGTTTAAATTCGAAATCAAAGAGAGTTTTACCTCTGATTCGCTAGTACTGGAACTAATAAACTCAATGAATACCTATATAGTTCACTCCGCCAAATAAGGCGTTATTGTCATAAATAAATTCAAATACTTCGAATAGATCTAAATATAACAAGGTCACGGAAAGTTTCTTTTAGAGCGCATTCCGATATTTATCTTAACACATTGGGAATCTGAGGGCATTTATACAGGTGGGTCTAATGCTATTCAGGGAAGAAAAAGGGGACTGAGGAGGGTACAATTTCTGATCTCAGACTGAATTTTACAGTTTAGCCGCTAATAGCAGCATTTTTCATTCTGGATTTCGGGTCGCCAGTAGCACAGGCCAGCTTTTTCAGCTTCGTCCAGTGATTTTGAGGACAAAGAACTGCACCTTGGTGCTGCGAAGGATATTATGATCGAGCATAAATGAGGAAAAAGGGAATTAGTCGAATTGAAGAAGCCTTCCTGTGATTTCGTCTGCGCTACCAGTGTTACAGGGCTTCAGACGTTGAATTATTTGGATAGGTCTCAAATATGTAGTATCTTCAACAAATCTAACAACAAAAAGAATTACTATTTTAACAAGAAACCGAAAAATTATCTCAAGTGCGTCTTCCAGAGCCCAGATCTTTTTCTAGGGAGTGAGGGCATCAAAACGGACGTAATTTAGAGCGGGTTGGATGGCCTACGGCAGATTAGAGAGAGGGTAAGAGGAATACGCCAAAGATCCGACATGTTCCGGATGTCTATCGCCGTAACGGTCGACGACAGTTTCACTGATCCGCCTACGAAACCTGTTCATCTTAATTCTGTGCTTATTTAATTCAGTACATATAAACTATTTTCTAAGTCTCGGTTGTTCAGAACACTCGTGTTTGACAGAATCTATATTATACTTCCTCAGGTCGCTAACTGATTTACTGTGTTTAAATGTCTGTCTGAATTTTATAATGTGTCTCTGGCACTCCAAACACCTTCGAAATCTTTTTCATTCCTCCAATCTTGTTTAACTATGTTTATGATCAAGAGAAAGTTGGTTGCGAAAAATTCTAGAAGATGGGCTAGATGTTATAAAAGGTTGTTTATTATTTGCAGAGATCATTCTTTTTTCCCAACGAATACGACCTTGAAAGATACACTATGTTTGTTGGCGGCAGTCTTTATCATTTAGTACTGTAATTTTAAGTTATTATTGCTAGAAAATAATTTAAAAACTTGAATTGCATATAAGTTGGTACAATTGAGAACAAAAAGCAGCATGTTCACCCTGAGGTCAGTGTACAGAGACCGGTCCCCTCTATTAACACGAACAATAGCAATCCTACCTGCCCACTGCCCTGTACCGCAGACATACTCAAGGCTGCGCTTTCTTTCTCTCCTTTGTCACTTAATGTTGTTCACGTGAATGCTCAAAGTCTGTTGTGTCATTTTGACGAATTTTCTTCTATCTTCTCACCTTTAGACATTCACGTTATTCTTATCTCCGAATCTTGGTTACATCCTAATCTTCCTTCCACTCTCGTAAACCTTCCTGGCTATACGCTTTGCCGTAATGACAGAGAGGGCAAGAGAGGCGGAGGGGTGGCTGGTTATATTAGATCCGATTTGCGACCTAAAATTATTCATCATTCTCCAAGCCAGTACTCTGCCAAACCCGAGTTCATGTTCATTGAAATTTGCACCTTATTTACAAAATGTCTAGTGTGTGTCGTATATAAACCCCCACATATATATGACGTAGATGATTTCGAAACCGCCTTACTAAACGTAACGCCGCAATATGAGAACGTTATAATCATGGGTGACTTCAATTCAAACTTACTTGACTTACATTCTAGTACGACTAAAAGACTTAAATCATTCTTTCAGTGCCTTGATATGGTAATCCTACCCCTAGCTCCCACACATCATACGGAAGGTACAGACACATTACTGGACTTGATAATTACTAACAATGCCGACAAAATACTGACGCATGGACAGTTGCCTGCACCAGGACTATCAGGGCATGATATCATTTATCTATCGTTTAATCTGCAGTGTCCTAAATCGACTCCTAGAGTAATTACTTACAGGGATATCAAAAGAATAGATGATATTGCACTGAAAGAAGACGCTGCGCAACTTCCATGGCACATGATCTGGACATTACGAACTGTAGACGAGAAAGTAGACTTATTAAATACGTTAATACTTCAACTTTATGACAAACACGCACCATTAAAGACCAAACGTACCAGAAAGACCCCAGCCCCTTGGATGACGACTGAAATACGTAGCCTGATGTCCGAACGCGACTTAGCCTATAGGAAATACACCCGCAATAAAAACGACGAATATTTTAACTTATATAAACACCTAAGAAACAGAACGACTCGACTAATAAGAAACGCTAAACTCAAATACTCCTACAAACTTATAGAGCCCAACACAACCCCTTCCGAGTTATGGAAAAATCTGAAGGTCATTGGACTTGGAAGGGCTAGTGAACAAGCAGACATACCCATCCCACTTGACCGATTGAACGAACACTTTGTAAAGGACCCGACCTTAAACAACACAACGAAACAAGACACAGTTTTGCCTGACTCAGCTCCCCCAACTCGAGACAAATTCTATTTTACTGACGTCACTCCTATTGACGTAATGAAAGCCATCCGACGCATCAAGACGAAAGCTCAAGGGCCAGACAACATTAGCATATTACTCATACAGAAAATACAAGACATAGTAATACCTACAATTGCACACATATTCAATAGTTCCTTAATCACTTCAACTTTCCCTAAAATATGGAAGCAAGCTTTCGTTCTTCCTCTTCCAAAAGTCAAAGTTCCCACCGACCCGAACGACTATAGACCAATCAGTATCCTGCCAGCCATATCAAAAGCACTGGAAAGAATCGTACACAGACAAATTACTAACTACATGAACGAACACAAACTATTCGACAAGTATCAGTCAGGTTTCAGAGCTGGACACAACACAAGCACTGCTCTACTTAAAGTGACAGAAGACATTCGTGAAGCAATCGACTCTAATAAAGTAACAATACTAACACTTTTTGACCTTAGCAAAGCTTTCAACTCTGTAAATTTCGACCTGCTCACCCATAAATTGAGAAATCTGCATTTGTCAAAGACTGCTGTGAGTTGGTTCGAATCCTACTTACGGGAAAGACAACAATGTGTTGTATCCGGGAATCGAAGCTCTTCCTGGTTTAACATAACATCAGGTATACCACAGGGTTCGGTACTCGGACCATTGTTGTTCACGATATATGTCAGTGATATTACATCTCGTGTAAGGCATTGTAACTATCACTTGTATGCTGACGACCTTCAATGCTACATCTCTTCCCGCTTAGATCGAATAAATGACGCTATAGATAAATTGAACAAAGACATTGACTCGATTGTGACATGGACAAAAAAATTCCATCTTAATATCAATCCTGGAAAGATACAAGCAATCATATTAGGACACAAACGGCAAACCGACGCTGTAAAGCACCTCGACATTTCCCCCGTTAAAGTAAGTACAGTGCATATCCCTTTCAGTTCTTCGGTAAAAAATCTTGGCATTCACATGGATAATAATCTCAACTGGGACATGCAAATCACAGAAACCTGCAGAAAAGTATATTCTATTATTCATGTGCTAAAAAGGATAAATGTTCATCTTCCCTCTTGCTTAAAAAAGTCCCTTGTGCAGACCCTTGTATTTCCCCATTTTGACTATGCTGACATTTTACTGACTGACCTTTCCAGCGACAACAAAATGAAACTTCAACGTGCTCATAATTTGTGTGTACGTTTTGTAAGCAATGTTCGTAAATATGATCATATTACCCCATCCCTGGAAGCAATAGGTTGGCTTAAACTAGATAAGAAAAGAAATTTACATTCACTTCTCTTTCTCTTCGAAATCTTGAACTCTTCTATTCCTTCGTACCTGTCGTCTCGCTTCACTTACCTTTCTTCCCACCACAATCTGAACACACGCTCTCGCCATGAAACAATACTAACAATACCATCCCATCGCACCTCCTCATACTCATCCTCTTTCACAATAGCCCTGCCAAGACTCTGGAATTCGTTACCTGCTAGCATCAGGGACTGTCGAAATAAAATTCAATTCAAACGCAAACTTACTAGGCACTTGGTCAGTAATTGAGACTCGTTCAGACATGGTTTCTTGTAAATAGTTCTTTTAATCTACCACAAAATATCTCAATATCCGGTAATTTCATCACTATAGAATTTTGTTATTGTAGGTTTAATTTGTAATTTAGTAAATACAAAAATATTCTTTGTTCTTAACTTCTATGATAAAATGTCTAGCTTTCATTAATCAGGTATTCTTGTCGTACTTTAATTTTTATTGTAATTGTAATTGTAAATTTAATATTAATTGTAATCTTATTGTTCATGTTATAGTTGTAATCCCCTGGTAGAGGGGCAGAGAAGGCCTGACGGCCTTATCTCTACCAGGTTAAATAAATAAATAAATCTAAATAAATCTAAAGATCTTTCTACCTGACAGTGCCATGTTTTGATCAGGAGGCGTGTAGCTGTAGAAAGTACAGATCGCGCCAAAACAAACATTTAGGCCTACGTGCTATAACACGAGTCTAATAAACATTCTAATGGGGGCAGATAAAAACTTAATAATTTTTCTTCCACCATGTGAATAATGTCAAAACAAGTGCTTATACAAATTTTGGCCACTCGAGCGCAATTACAAGGGCCTTAAAAAAAGTAAGATCCCCTGGGGCCGTTTACAGAAAAAAAAAACAATTTATGGAAAGATTTATTGAAAGAGATATAGTAGTTGTTGAGCTATTTTTAATATATTTCCCGCCGGAATTAAGACATTTGTCATACCATGGGATCAACTTCTGTATCCCTGTGTTGTAGAAATCTGCAGCCTGGGATCGGAACCAGTGTGTGACAGCCGTCTGCACCTCCCTGTCGATCCCATGATATGATAAATGTCTCAATTCCAGTGGGGAATATGTTGAAAAATAGTTCAACAGTTGTTTTATCTGTTTCACTAAATTTTATCAGTGAAATTGTGTTTTTTTCTGTAAATGGTCTCAGGGAAACTTATTTTTTACGGCCCTCGCAATTGCGTTCGAATGGTCAAAATTTGTATAAACACTTGTTTCGACATTGTTAACATGATGGAAGAAAAAAAATAACTTTTTTATCTGTCCCCAAGAGAATGTTTGCAAGTAAGATATATTTTATTAAATAAATTTACACATATAAATAAAACAAAAAAAAAAACATTTTATATCCGAATGTATATGTTCCAGCCTCAACATGTTTCTGTTCATACGCTCAACCTATAAAGTTTAAATTATTAACATCAGCACCTCTGTTTACAGAGCCTGCATTTCTATAAAGGAAACTAGACTTACAACTCTACATGAAGAACCTGAAAAACGCGAGAAAGATCCCGAGCAAGGGCAACCAGATTGCAGAAGAAGGAAGAGTTGGAGCAATAATCCCGAGTATTATCATCTAAAATACAGATATTTTCATATGAAATATAACATTTTTATTATTTCATAAATCTATTATTACACAACACATAATTAAAGATATAATTCCGCTCTAAAGCTCTCTTCTATTGTTTCAGCGAAACAACAACAGTAATTCTATCAGCATTCTACGGAAAGCTGCTCGTGGTGTTGGGACTGGCCCTACCAGTTACGGCGGCCATCATTCCTGGAGCGTCGGCCACTACTTACGATGTAAGTACAGAATGGTTCACAGTATATTAACGATTGATTATTATTATTATTATTATTATTATTATTATTATTATTGTTGTTGTTGTTGTTGTTGTTGTTGTGGCGTTAAGATCAACAGGCGTACTCTTCCACACCACCAGAAATATGTACAGTAGTGGCAAAAAAAACGGACCGACACTTGTAGCTGATACAAAAGAATCCTGTGCTGTGTATTGTGTCAAACTGTGGTAATTTCAATATGGATAGTGAAGCCAGAGGTATTTACTGCTATTTAATGTAAAAATACGCAGTTATCTTTGCCGAATAGAGGTAGAAATGTAATATTGATGCCAGATGAAAATAAAACTCAAAGTTTTTTCGTCTGTAAGTCTGAGGCAAGACGGTAAGAATCGAACAAATGCAATAAATTTCTTTGTTACAATTAATTATACAAGATGGATGTGTTTTGTGACTAGCAAAATTTGAATCTGTGACTCTGAAATCAGCTACAAGGATCGGTCCGGTTCCCCCCCCCCCCACTACTGTACACATACAACATTTCAGGACAGAAGCGAAGAAATTAATTAATAATGTTAAATTACACAAAAACGTAGACACAAAACAAGAACGTTTATAATAATTACAGTAAAAACACGAAACAAAAAAAAAACTGAAATGTCAAATTTGTATGCTATTAAACAAAGCTTAAGATCAAAGGTTAATTTAGAGTAAACTACATTACATTATTTTTTCTAGGAAAAATTATAATAAATATTCCTAAGGCTAGTACTACGTAAAACAGATAATTTCAAAATAAAAATCTTGGCTCGATTCTCTAAAAGATAACTGATTTCCTGCGTAGATCCAATCCTTTCAGCCGCATGTTCACAGGATTTTAATTTTTTTTTTTTTGTTAATGGTCTGAATACAAAGCTTTGGTAATTCATGTTTATATAGACCTAATATGAATCAGGATGAAGAGTGAAACAATTGTATGTAATGAAATATAGGAGATCCCATTAAAAATAATAATAGTAATTTTGTGTTGTTACGAATTTTTGCACAAAATGCCAATTACTCCAAACAGTAGGCTTTTGTTAGCATTATAACATAAAATTCAAAGCTATTTTTAGACACACTAGAATACACCAGTTATGAGAGTGTCCCAACATGTAGTTAGGCTTACTTAAACAGTACAATTTATCAACTGACTTAAAATACCTCACTTCTGGGAACATACACAATATATTTTGTATGTTATCCATAAAAAGAAAGTTCATCTTATTTATGTGCATATTGAACGATCTAATTTACTGCCTTCTGAATAACATTTGAAGAAAATAAAGGCAATGAATTGTTGTAAAACGCGTTAAACGTATAATGACAAAGTATGTGTCATCTTTGCGTTACTCATTTTCACTATATTTTAATATTGCAGGGCTTTTACCTATACCTGTATTTGGGCAGCTTGCTCTTCCTCTGCTACATGTATGCGGGGGTTATGAAAGAAGAGGTGGTGCTTAGCGTCAGCAGGAAGACATCAGCATTCGAAATGTCCAACAGTGAGTAAGAAACAGTGTGAATAACATTGTGCTGCATAACTGTTAAAAGGTCAAATAACAAGAAAATTGCTTTTATTGACGTGGACACGTCTTTAACCCTTAAATTCGCAATGTATCCTATAGGATATAACAGGTTAATAGGTTATATGCTGTAGAGCAGCGTTTCTCAAAGTGTGTTCCCCGGAACCCCGGGGTTCCGTAAGCAACTCTTAAGGGTTCCGCACAATTCCTTATGTGAAATTATTTACTTTTTAATCTCTAAAATATAATGTTATAAAAACATGAAAAAGAATAAGAACAGAACTATAACTGTTATTCAGCCAATCTATTGACAATAATCAGACAACAATGGGTACCGTTTACGGCAATCTAATCATTAATGCACATTGTTGAAATAATAATAATAATAATAATAATAATAATAATAATAATAATAATAATAATAATAGGTGCGCTTGAAATAACTTAAGTGTCTGCAGCTAACACATTTTTCAACAATAATGCACAGGTGTAAATTGTATACGAAATTAATTGAAAGTTCTGTGAAGGATATTTCGCAGAGTTGTTTTGACGTTCCTTCAAGAAAGCACAGTAAATTTTTTTGGAGAAGAAAGAACATTATTTTGAAGTTCAAGGTGAGTTACGTATTAATTTTGTGTCTCAACGTTTATTTAATAATATTCGAAAAAGGCCAATGTTTAAAGAAAAATTGTGCGAGTTTTGTCAGCCCTTCTTCAGAATTGTGTAAATAGGGGGAAAGACCGGTTATTGCGCGCTACGACATCGTATTTTTAATACAGAGTGATACCGATCTTAACTCTACTCTTTTTAATACAGAGTGACACTGAATCATGGATCGGTGGCTTAAAACAGGATCACTAAGACAATCAACATCCAAGTGTGCCACTATAACTTTAACTATCCCTAAACAAGTATGTGGGTCTGATGAAGGCGAAATGGAAATACCAGGTTTACAAAATAGCTTCTCGTCACCTGAAAATATGAAGGAGCCAATATCAAAAACATAACATGAACCTGTAATTAAAAGACGTAAACATAATGAGAGTTACTTAGTCTTGGACTTCATGAATGCTAAAAATTGCCCTCAATGTGTAATATGTGGAAGAATTTTACCTAATAATTCGATGGCACCTTCAAAATTACGTCGCCATTTTGAAACAAACCATACTCAGTTTCATGACATGAATATTGCTTTCTTTTATAGAAAACGTCGTGAGTTACTAAATTCACAAAAGTTCTTAGCTCAGTAATCTTATAGTACAAATGAAAAAGCAACAGAGGCATCTTGCATTGTAAGCTACAGAGTGGCTCAGGCAGGTGAGTCCCACAAAATAGCCGAAAAATTAATAAAACCCTGCGCGATTGACATGGTTAAGTGCATGCTCAATGAGAAGGAGCTAAAAAATTATCTTCCGTGCCGCTTTCAAATGACACAGTGGCTCGTCGCATTCAAGATATGGCAGCTTACGTCAAGGAAGAATTAAACCGTCGGCTGAGATCATGTCAATTTGCACTAGAGATAGACGAGTCAAGTGAAGATCTGGCAGTTGTACTAGTGTTTGTCTGTTAACATTATGAAGGTGCTATTGAAGAAGATATGCTAATACGTAAACCGCTGCCAGCTAATGCAACAGGATCTGAAATTTTCAGACTTGTTAGTGAGTACTTTGGAGAAAATCATATACCCTGGGACAATTATGTTCATGTCTGCACGGATGGTGCAAAGGCAATGGTTGGGAAAACAGTTGGTGAAGTATCGTGCAAAAAGTCAGTTGCAAAAATTGCAAAATCAGTCCTTGTATTTTGCACCGTCAAGCTTTGGCCATATAAAAAATTCCAGTGTCCCTCAAAAATGTTCTTAATGAAGCAGTAAAAATCGTTAATTTTATCAAGTCCAGAAAACTAAATTCAAGACTCTTCAAAATAATTTGTAACGACATGGGAAACCTTCATAAATCTCTGCTTCTCTATACAGAAGTGAGATAAGTTTCTCGTGGAAAAACTTTAAGTATACTCTCCGAACTTAAGGCTGAGGTGATGGCTTTCTTCATTGATCACCATTTCGCGTTGGACGAGCGTTTGAGTGACGATCAATGGCTCTTGAGATTTGCCTATTTAGCAGAATTTTTGTGCTAATATATTCAATGGAGAAAATAAAATCAGGGCTTTCAAGAAAAAATTGCAGCTCTGGATGAGAATTCTAGCCGGCCGTGAATTTGAGAGCTTCCCTGCTTTGAAAGATTTCCGTGAGGAGAACGAAGAAACTCTCCCAAGAACTTGATGAAATCAATGAACAATTTGTAAAGCATTTGGAGAATATGGGCCACACTGTAGAGCAGTATTTTCCAGAACGGGAAATTGGAAACAATTCTCAAAACTTGTGAGTCAAAAATCCATTTGATATCAAAGAAAAAAACCTTCTTCCTTCGCTTCTGAAGGATATGAAGCATTACTGGAAGTGACGTCTGATTCATCCCTGCAACCTCGGTTTAAGAATCTCCCTGTGGTGGATTTTTGGCACAGCCTGAGAAGAGAGTACTCAGTTTTATCAAAGAAAGCTATCACAATTCTACTTCCTATTGTAAGTACTTACCTATGTGAAACTGGGTTTTCAGTGTATACGTCTATCAAAACTAAATACCGAAACAGACTGGATGCAGAACCGGACATGATATTTTAGCTTTACAACATTAAACCCGGTATTAAAGAAATATGCAGGCGTAAACAACAAAAACACTCGTTCCTCTGCTCTATTTCAAATAGGTGTTTTTTTTTTTGTCTGAAAAAAAAAATAAGTACCTGAATTTTAGTGTGAATTTCAAAATAGTGTTAACAATGCAAGTGGACTTAATTTCATTTATACTTGTTATATATTTACTGACAAAAAACATGTTTAATGTTAGTGGTAAAACTAAGCCAGGATTACTAATCTTTGTAATAATAGCAAATATAGTTCAACAATATTATTTATCATTTTTAAATATGTATAATATGTGACCAATAAAATAAAAATGTGTAATGTTAGTGGTAAAAATACATTTGGTAATTTTATATATATATATATATATATATATATATATATATATATATATACACACATACATATATATATATATATATCACTAATATTCCGCTAGGTTCCACAGTTCTATTTTAGCTTTAAAAGGGTTCCGTAGAAAGAAAAGTTTGAGAAACGCTGCTGTAGAGGATTTCACGTTAAGAAAATAGCATTGAGCATATAATGGGTATTCCAACAAATGACCAGTTGCCATAGAAACGCCTATCTATCACATAGTTTGTACAATGTATGAGGCAAGGACCATAAAACTAATGTTTTTTTCTTAACGTGGAATCTATACTAATAATAAATCTGTAGCCAAAATTTTTTCTGGTAATTTTCGATTTTCCAAAAATAATTGGTCCTAATATATATAATTAACCACCCTGAATCCGAAAATCGCTTTTTTGACATTTTTGTTTGTATGTCTGTCTGTCTGCATGTTTGTTACCTTTTCACGCAATAATGGCTGAACCGATTTCGATGAAAATTGGAATATAAATTAAGTTCGTTCTAACTTAGATTCTAGGCTATATGGCATTCAAAATACATTATTTAAAAGGGGGCTTATAAGGGGGTCTGAATTAAATAAATCGAAATATCTCGCTTATTATTGATTTTTGTGAAAAATGTTACATAACAAGCATTTCTTTAAAAATCACTTCCGATAAGTTTTATTCTATGCAAAATTTTGATAGGACTGATATTTAATGAGATGAGTTTCAAAATTAAAATAACTACCATCTAAGGCGATGTAATGAAATAAACAAATGAATTCGTCTATAAGGGGCCTTGGTCAACAACAATCGAAAGCTATGAATCATAGCCTACAGAGAATGTTTCTGTGTTTGTATGAAGTAATATCGGAAGCTAAATTAACTGATTTGTGTAATTAATTATTATTTCACCATTTGAAAGTGTAGTTTCTCTAGATGGACATAATGCTATAATGTTATTACAGTAACTTCGGAGTGAAGTGAGGACAGGTAAGATTAAAATAGCTTCTTATGCACAAACAACTTGATAGGCTATTCTGTGTATTCGTTTCCTGTATTTCTTAAAATAATGTCTAGCTCAGAGAATTAACGAACCACAAGAGTGTATTGATTTAGTATGCAGTAATAATATATTAGCTTAGCATTCCATTATTTTATAATCCAAATTTTAACTATGCTCAATTGAATCGTGTTAAAATACATAAATACATATGCATTAAATGCAATGCAAAAAAATTGGGTAATGAGCCAAGCAGATTATGTTGCGCTGTTGTAAAATAAAATTTGTTCCTCCTGAGATTCAAGAGCCCCCATAACAAATTAAAAACTTACTTATCGGTGTACATCCGTTATCAACACATTTTATATATAATATAATATAATATAATATAGTATAAGTTATTTGAAGGGTTCAGAACCATAGTGGCCCAAGCGCCATTTACTGAATACGTAGAAAATAAGGGTTAAAATTAAGTTATTATCATAATTCAATGGAAACATATAGCAAGTAAAATAAAGTATACACATTAACTCTAAATGATATGTCAGTCTTCATTAAAGTATGGATGCATGTAATAAAAATTAAGAAACATGTTAAAGAAATTGTCATTGCACCAAATGAGTGGTCTCTGGGCCAAAATGATCGCATTTTAATTATTTAAATACAATTTAAATTAAGTAACATATTAAACGATTTATCCTTCTATCAAACACGAATCTTCCCTGGATCAAATGTCCTATTTTAATTATGTAATTACTTTATATTTATGTCTAACAGGTGCAGCGGAGCGCACGGGTACGGCTAGTTCTCTATATAATTTTAATAGAATAGAAAAAAAAATGGTAGGAAAATTAAAATTTCACAATAGGTACTATAGTATTGTACAACATATAAAATATGGACATTGCAATAGTTGTTTTCTTCACAGTCTGACATGGTTTAATAAACTAGTGTGAGAAATAAAGTTTTGCCAATTTGAGGGTTAAAATCGGTCGGTGGTGACGGGTGAAATCAAAAAGGTGAAATTTTGGTCATTTTCAGTCAAAATTCGCATTTTCATTTTCTTGTGAAAAATGAATCAGCAATATCTTATTTATATGTTAAGCAAGTTTCAACGCTCTGTGGCGCTCAGAAGCGTCAAAATTACGCAATATAGAAATGGCTGCACCCTTGAATTTTATTTCCATGCAAATTTTACAAGCTATTTTCTCACACTTTCTTTTTCGGTACATTTCGTCAGGTTCGAAGTGTAAAGGCTCTTACAATTTTGATGCTTCAAACATGAAATTTTTACTGCATGTTCTATACACTGTGGTTAACAAAATAACGCATGGATTTTATGTTGAAATAAAAAGTGAAATATTTATAGTGGCAATGGAAATTTTTTTATTTTTAGATAGTGGTTATAAAAAATGTTTTCCCGTTTTATAGTAAAGATATAGGAAAACTAATGAGTGATATTTTTCTAAATATGTCGCTGGTCTTGCAAAAAAAAATCCACACTTTTACTGAAAAATTGAGCGACACATTTAATTTTGAAATATGTAAATTTTTAAAAATATTTTTGTTCATAACTCAAACTATTTGACTCGCAAAAATGAAACTTCACCACATCATTACCTATCACACCGTGATTTCGTGTACAACAATTCAAGGACATGGCTTGAAAAATGTAAAAAATAGAAATTTCGCTCATTTCAATATCTCATAAAATTAAAACCTATAAGCAAAATGTGAAAATTGACTTCGATAATCAAAGGATAGAAGCACCCAACAACAGCTACACTCTATACCAGATGTATTTGGAGCAGATATAAACAACGGAACGAAATGCAAGAGAGCGCGGTTCACACGATACTAAATGTCTGTGTATGAATTAAGTGACTGACTACGTTCATATAACGAAAAGTGAAAATTAAAGTAATGTGTCTTTGAACATACCTTCTGGCATCAGTCACTAGTTGTACTGCTGTCGTCTGCTCATACACCGCACAGATGCTAGAGCAATAGAACTGTAGTAGTGGACGCGTCTCTGAATACAGTCTCGTAACCAGGATATGCACGCGCTAGTGTCTACAACGCTCTCAGCTAAGTAATGACTCGCCAACCAATGGGAACGCAGCGATAACATGAGATGCATCGAGACTCTTGTTATGGTCTGCTCCAAAGACATCTGGTATAGAGTGTAGTTCAAAGTCATGCGCATGAGAAAGGAACTAGGGAAGCGCCAGCCATGTTTGATTCTTTCGCTGTGAATCACACTTCTTCAAATCAGTAAATTATATCTCCAGACCGCAACGAGGTAGGATAGTGATATGGGTCACAAACGATTCGTCTGAACGAGATCTAACCACAAAACACTATATAATATGTATCTAAACAGATAATAAAAGGTTATAAATAAGAATTCCGAAGAAAAAAAAGTGACTGAAGTCCAAGTCAAAATACAAGAAACGCATATCTTATGAAAGAGGGGCTCACAAGGAATAGATTAAGCGCAAAATGACGCAATCCGAACAATGCAGGGCTTGTAGACAGAGGAAGATAGCTGACGTGGCACAACTCGGAGAGCACCTCTACCGTGGGTATGTGTAAACCAATGGATGTGGACACTGAATACAATTCACTAGGAGCAAACACACATATCGAGCCAATAAACGTGGTCAGACCTCAAGAAAAATGTGAGAAAATATAACACGAAGGAACTAAATGAATTACAGGGCAATAAACCATACGAGTATATTTGTTACTTCTCATACCGCTCAAGTCAGTATATCTCCAGACTGCAGCGCGGTAGGATGATTCGTCTGAACGAGATCTAACCATAAAAATCTACATAACGATTAATTTTTGGTGCTCTGGATTGAACTTCGGGGTAGCTCAGTGGTTAGAACGCTTGGTACGTAGAACCAAGGACCAGGCTTCGATTCCCGGTGCTGGAGCGAATCTTTCTCCTCTGATAACCTATTTTTACCATAACAAATCAATTCTGTAGGACCAAAAATTAATCTTTACGTAGATTTTTCGCCCAACAGTGTGTGGAATCACGGCTACCAAGTCACTCAATTGAGTGCGCTCCTTGTATAATGGTAGTTGACTTAACATAATGTCAACATGTATGTCGAACATGGAGTAAGGCCACAAAGGGAAAAACACTAGAGGAGGGAGATTCGATCCGGGGATGTGGGTTGAACTTCGGCATAGCTCAGAGGTTACAGCGCTTGGTACGTAGAACCAAGAACACGGGTTTGATCTCAGGCGTCGGAGAGAATTTTTCTCTTGTAACCATAAAAGCTCAATCATAAGCATTTAAAATGACAGCAGCTGTTGTTGTTAACCAATACTGAGTACTTGGCAATGAAGCCATTTCTCTTGCTCTCCACTATAGGAAAGTGGCGTAGCAAAAGGTTCAACCGTTTTAATGTAGACACCATATCTTTATGGTATGGCGGTCATATCACCTACACACAATTACCAAACTGTTTGAATGACCACACCTGCCGTTGGTTAGCGCATCCATATGACCTAGAAGGGAGGATTGTCAGACAACTCCATGGACCATATCCCGTCTCCACCACTTAGGGGACGCTTATGCACACCACGGCAGGTCAGCGTGCTGAAATGACATTTCCACCATTTTTTATGGAACAGTTATATCGCTGTGACTTGGTCCCCAGAGCCTCGTTAGTTACAAACAGATTGCATCACTGAAAGGTGAGGTGTGTTTTGAGTAGGAGAGGTTATTGAATGCACATCACTACTCGTGCAATTCCTAAACGGATAGTGAAAATATATAAGTGAGAATCTCGAAAAAAGAAATAAGTGGCTAAAATCGAAATGTCGAAATATTTATAGCTAAATTCAAAGTCGAAATATAAGAAATACATGTCAGATGTAAGAAAAGCTCAAAAGGAATCGGTTAAATCCAAACTTGAGGACCGTTTCTGCAAAACTTGCTAACTGAAAAAAAACTAAATTTTACAGGAGAGATAAAACACTATAGTAAGCAAGTTTTGCTGTATGTCTTACTTATAGGAGAAAGCAAGTTTTGAAAAAACGATCACACTTTGACACACTACAATGAAGAGAAATAACCCAATTTTTCTAAGAAGCTTTGACCATCATGTAGAGGCCTGCCTTATGTTAACGAATCCATCAAAATCTCAATTTTGCAAATTTTGCAGTTAGCAAGTTTTGCAAAAACGGTCCTCAATTACACAACCCGAACAATGCAGGAAGATTAAGAAAGCCGAAGGGACGCAACTTGAGAGCCACAACCGAACAATATACGTGCGTGAGTACGTCCATTTTACATTCATCTTGAAAATTTTGTGTAAAAGGTATTTAAATTGAACACAAAATATAAAATAAAATGAACATGTAATATATCTGAAAGAAAATACAGACTCGAATCACAATGTAATTTAATATATTATGTTTCTGTTCTATCAAATGTCCAGATATTGGAGCCAAATTCTGTATGTTTCAGAACGAATGACAGGCGCGGGAACGAATCCTGAGCAACAGATTCAGTATGGCAGCTTCTACTTGAGAATGGGCGTTGCTGGTAGGTGGGAAAATAATTCATTCGCTTTTTCATTTTTCAGTTTGGTAAAGTTTTCATCCCTTAATCTTTATTATGGGCGAAAGAAAGAGATAAAAATTGAAAAATATATTCAACCATCAGACAGCTACTAAAGTTAGTCAGATAAAATAAATGTAAAATAGTATATAAAGTAATCTAACCTGCACTTAAGTCTTTTTCTGGTAATAGCTTAACGAGGTAAAATTATGCAGTAATCTATGCTTATCACTTTGTCATCCGACATTTACTAATATTAGCCAAATATTGTCCTGTAGAATAAATTATCAGTGGTTGGCCCAACAGTTAACAAAAGTTACACAAATTCTTGCAGTAAGTAAGAAAGTTATATATTCTGATCTATTGAATACTCATTGAAGGTTATTTTTCTAACATTCAATGAGAGACTGGTAGGCCTATAGGTAAATGTTGAAGAGGGTCGGTGACAGGCCACATCCCTATTTAAGGTCTTTATTTACAAGAAATTCTTCTGTTAATTTAGGCTGAATTTTCACTTTTGTTTTCGTATTTGTGTATATTTTCTAAATATGAATCCGTTTATAGTGTATAGATATATTCCTCATTGCCGACTACAATAATTCTCAAGTGATATTATCATATCCCTCCTCCAAATCAATGAAACCATTGCAATTCTTGGTTCTTCTTTATTATGTTCTCTTGTTGTCTGACGCAAAATTTAATAAGACATGACCGTCACACTCTTAAATCACTTTGTTCTCCCCTTAATTTGTTTAAGGGGAGACAGAGATGAAATTTTCGAACAAAACTGAAGAAAAAAATGAAAATTTGGTTTTTTCCATTTTTATTATCGTTATTTTGATATTCCGACGTTAGTTTTTGATTTCGTGCCCTTAAAAGTATGAAATTAAAACCAAGATAACTGTATTACTATATTATTCCCATAATAAACTAATACTTATCATTATTTATATACCTCCTATGAACATATAAATAAAAATAAATATTGAAAATTTCTTACAATATGGTGGTGCATGGAGCATTTTATATCAAACGATATAAAGTTTTATAAAATTATTAATAATTACAGAACTATTGTACTTAGAAAGTTGAAACTTGGTATGTTCATTACTAATAACCAGGGAACGGATTTATATGGACTAAAAATATATGAAATATGTAAATATATATGTAGTTATTTTTACCAAAATATGGAATTAAATATGGATTTTTACCAAAATATGGAATTAAATATGGACTTAAAATTATAAAAAAATGACTATGTACGTTAAATATTGGTACATTTTAATCAAACTAAACAAAAAATATAATGGACGTACCTTATCTTCCAATGTAGTTTCAACAAAACACAATTTTTATTGTCTGTTACCATAACAATAGGTTACAAACATTTCTTTCAAGTGCTGAAAAGTGAATCTTCTTCTATTGTCTCTGAGGATAGATTTATACTGACTAAAAGAGCGTTCGACGTCACAAGAAGTAACTGGTACATAATTCAATTTCACAATGTCTGCTGGGGATAAGTCCAAGTTAATCTTCACTGTTGATTCACCACTCATCACAGCAACAACCTTTTGTAGTTCTTCATATCCAGGGTTTTTTGAAAGTACAGTGTCCACCTTAGCTCTTACTGCATCTGCAACTTTACCTCTACCACGATTCAGTTGTTCCACAGTAACTTACTATTTATAATTTCAAAACTTTCAGATAGTGAAAGGTGCCTATTTTGGAGACTTTTGAGCGTTTTTATGATGCATGAAAATGTATGCTGAATGTGAGCTAAGTCATTCTTCACACTTATGTCACAGGTAACTGTTTTCGCAGTATCAATTGAGACTGCATCTTCAGAGTCCAATGCAAGGAGAACATTGTTAATAGAGTCTATATGTTCGGCATAATATTCAACTGCTTCTAGCCATGTACCCCATCTAGTTAAAATTGGCTTTGGTGGCAATGGAATTTCAGGGTACATTTCTTTCAACACGTTAACTCTACTGGGAGCTTTGAGAAATACTTTTTTCACTGATGAAATCAACAAATCTACTTTAGGGAAATTGTCTCTGACCACTTCTGCCACACGATGAAATGCATGCGCCACACAAGTAAAATGAGTCAATTTAGGATATACAACAGATAATGCTTGTCCAGCTTTGACCATATAAGGGGCAGCATCGCTAATAAAGAATAACACATTATCGTACATAATACCCTTTGGCCACAGGATACCCATAGCTTCGTTGAACAGTTTAACTATAGTTTTGTTATTGCACTTTTCTAGAACATCACAATGTAAAAGAATTCGTTCAGAATATTGTTCACTTAACAAACCGATAACTACATTACCAACAAGTCTACCTTCTTTGTCGGGAGTCTCATCAATGGAAACCCAAATTGAACTATCTTTAATTTCATCTCTTATCTTCTGTATTGTCTCATCGTAGATGGATGGAGCATACGTCTTCCTAAGTGTTGACTCATCCGGGATTGTATGTTGAGTATATTTTTCAAGGAATTCCCTGAAGACCTTATTCTTTAGTTTGTAGAGAGGAATATCAGCAGAGATGAGAGAACGGCACAGGTCGATGTTAAACTCAGATCTTACATTCGATGTTGTTGGTTGTGTTAAAAACAATTGTCTCTGCTTGGAATTTAGTTGTTTGTTGGCCTGATGTTTACTAGTTGTAATGTGTTGTTGCACCAGGAACTTTTGTGTAGATGATACTGCACACTGACACAAATTACAAAATAATATTTTATTGTCAGTTGATAAACCATCTTCTTTAAATTCTGAAATGTAACTTGTTAGTTTTGATTTTAAATTGACTGAATGACGTACTTTTGGCATATTTACCGTCTTTATAGTATGATTTACAAAACTGAACCTATGTGTACTCTGACTGGCATTTAACTGTTGAGCTGCACAACTGAAGTCTGTTAAAAATTTTAAATTAAATTAATACAGTTTTGTAACTTACTTTCCCATTGTTGATAGGACTGCTAATTTTCAAATAACTCTGATGTTAAAGGGATTACTGAACATGTGTTTAAATCTCTATTGTTGAAATGTATTTTTAAAAGTTAATGGAATTTTGTTTTGTTTTATTGTTAAACCTAATATAATATGGACTGTTTTATATGAAATATGGAAAATATATGGAAATTAACGAAAATATGTACTAAACTCTAAAATATGGAAAAATATGGAAAATAAAAGTAGGATTTTTCAACCCTACACATTGTGAAACATAAAGATAATGCAAAATATAAATTATATTAGCTTTATAAGTAAATATGTATTTACATATAAATCCTTTCCCTGCTAATAACATACTTAGTATCCATGATCAATTTCAAACAAAACGAATAAATTTTGTGGATTTTGAAATATTCACCTCTGCCTTCCCTTAATAATAATAATAATAATAATAATAATAATAATAATAATAATAATAATAATAATAATAATAATGATTTATTTTAGCTGGCAGAGTTCAGGCCTTAAGGCCTTCTCTTCCACTCAACCAGCTATTAAAATTATACATTAGTAGAATCACTTAATCTAATCTTATTACCGCTTTGTCACACACATCGTACTAACCCGGCTGCTAATGCTGATACACAATATTTACATAAAGCTGTGAAGTAACATTAACATACGGAGGTGTACAATATTTCTTGTCAATCACATAGAAAATAACATTACTTTTTAACATAATTCCCTTGGAATGTAAGACAATAATGTTCGCTGTCTCAATGAAGAGGCATAAATAATTTTGGAAATCTGTCGCCGTATCTCCCGATATTAAAATAATAACTAACAGTACAGAACAATGTAACTTGCATTTACTCGACAGCTACTAGAATGAGTGTATGTGCAGGGTTCGGAGTGGGGGCCATGATCCATGCAGTTCTCCACTTCGGAATGTACTTCGAACTGAAGAACACGGACAAATGCAATGACTTTCTGGTGGCTGTAACTCCCCTGGCTCAGGCTGCTTTCATCATCATGCAAATGATTTTCATATTCTCCGACAACAGTAAGGCAAGTCCCTTTTCGCATTATTTTGTATATTTTTATTTTTACATTTGAGCGTATAATAAATTACAACAGCTTGCAAATTAAAATTGAGATTCGTGGATTCAAATTCATGGTCGAAGATTATTCTCCTGAAATAGAACGTCCAAACCGTAAGTAGTACTTATTTAATGCAAGCCCTTCCCACGTCTTACCGAAAAAACAGAAATATCAACCTGTCTGGATTAGTAGATTTATGCGGACATTTTCTCGCCTTGTAATTGTTATCAGTCTTCCACTATTCTTCCAAGAGCGAGAAAGTTTTGAAATCAGAGAAATAGTAGTCATACAAAATTCAGCTATTGCAGGATATAAGTGGAGACGATTTTGACAAAAAAAAATGAGTTCTTCTTAATTCGTACGAAGAGACGTAAGTAAAAAAATCGATTCCAGAGATACGCCCGTCTTGAATACTTCCGTATGTAAACTACATACGAACGTATTCAAAACCGGCGTCCTACCTCTAAAATCGATTTTTTGGATTTACGTCTCTTCGTCTGCAAAGCGATTAATTTAGAACAAAAATCAAAACCTAAATCCTATGAGGCATATCACATTTTCAGATGAGGCAACATTGTGTTTAAATGTGTCAATCTTCTGAATACATATATGTATGTATGTATGTATGTATGTATGTATGTATGTATGTATGTATGTATGTATGTTCTTCACTTTACGTGATTCGGGTTCCGCACATTGCGGATAGATGGCAGGACTGTGACCCATTTTATAGTTGTACACCATTTCGGCGGGCCACATTGTACATTATGTGTATCTGTGGAGAGTTATGTCGTGTACTAGGGTGAGTGTATGTGTAAGTGTTCGTGTAAGTGTAGTGTCTGGAATGAGTGATGATGATGAAGATGAGGAAGGGAGAAGGGGAAACCCGGTGCCGGTGCCTGTTGAATAGCACCAAGGGGGCCACCAGGTTTAACGTCCCTGTCCGACGGACGAATCAACAGTGACATATGCCTTCTCTTCATATGCACTGCCGAGAGATTTGAGATTTAACCCAGGCATATTGGTGCAAAATTTGGTGATTAGAAGTTGCGCACCGACATCTCTCCTAGTCCCGAGGTAGAAATTTTACATGAAAATTTCTGACCCTGCCGGGAATCGAATCCCGGCCGGCTAGTCTAGAGGCAGACATGCTACCACACAGCTAACCCGGCGGACTCTTCCGAATATAATTTTAAAAAATTAATGTATAGAGTATCATTTTAGAAATATGTTTTATTACAACCAATGTACCTGAATATGTTTTTAATATTAGTATAATACAACTCGATGTATTTCCAACATCATTTATCTCTAACACTTTATAGTGAAACTAAAAATAATAAAGTTACAAGTAATATTCCGCACATTTTGTATAATCGAGCTTTGCAGGTTACCGTTCGAGCAGATGATATACTGTAGATATTATAGTAATAAGAAATGAAATATATAAAAAAATACTAGCAAGATCTTGGATTATATAATATTAATTATATTTAGATGAACCAGAAACAATTTCAAGAAGTTAAGATACTGAACTACATTATTTAATTGATAGTAGTCTATAGAAGCAGTTTCTTCACTGTTTAGGAAAACCACGAAAAACCACAGGCAGGATGAGTTTTCTCAATTAGAGATTAGCCAATTAGTTATATGGTGATTCTTTATGAAATATGGCCCGATCAACTCTGAGGGCATAATGGGGAAAATATTGATATTCTGACCAGAGGTGAAAGATGGTTCTGGCTTAGACAGCGTTTGGTGTTGGACATGTTTGCTACCCGGGTTCTGAATGAATGTGATTCAGTCGCTGATAGCAACTTGTCGCAATTTGTCGCTATTTGGAAGTAGTATACTCTTCAAATTAGAAAGTATAAATCAAGCCATTCTTCGATAAACGGTCATTAATCTCCACATTTGAATCTACTCTTGTGTTGCAGCTGCTGGACGAGTATAGCTACCGAGAACTGGCGCGCTTCGGCCTCATGCACATGATCGCCACAAACGTGTGCGAGTGGCTCTACGTGGTAGTGGAGGAGACCAAGTACGACATGATGAAGGTCCTCAATTCCACGGTGATATCCGTCGGTAAGTCTCTACTTAGCTGCAGATCGGCGTTTCACGCTGGTCAGGGTCTGGGCGCTAATAACTCAATCGAGTCACTGCAGACTACCCCTTAACTCCCACTCCATCTTCCCCGGCTGAGACAGTAATGTTTTGGTCGGTACGAGTAGACAGGAAGGTAAGCATTGCTCAGTGACGGTTGTATAAGGCAGGCATCGTAGCTTTAACGAACTTTCGAGTCTCGCTGGTCGTATAAAATCCACCACTGATGCACAGTGTCTTACTGTGCGTTTGTTTCTAAGGCGGTGTAAGCGAAAAGGACATGGGTGGGGGTTTCTTTACTTCCTTTCACTTCTCCTTTTTGCCTAAGGCTGCGCTAAACAATTGAAGGGGTGAGAATGGTATAGTCCTAAGCCACAAAGACAAAATTTTACTGGAGAGGGTGTTAAAGATTTTGAGTTCAATGCTATTAGGTGCGGTATCATAATTTCTTCGACGTATACTTATATAATTTGTTGAGTAATTTTTATAATATTTTACTAGTAGCTTCCTCATGTATGTAAGAAATGAACTCGGGCAAAGATACATTTTTTTTAGTGTGGTTTTGGACTATCTCATTCTCAATCTTCCAATTCTTTATCGTGTCTAATTTCTAACAGCCTTCAGGGTATTCTGTTAATGTAATACATCTAATACTTGCATTGTTGAGCAACAGGAAGTAGGCAGCGGTGGACTGAGATTTCGGTAGGTCTACACAAAAATCCGGGCCACCATGATTGCGCCACTTGTAATTGCGCCAAATGGGTTGCTGTTTATCCGTATTGCGTTTGCGCCAGTGATTCAAACGTAATATGCAACTTTTTTGTTCATAGGTTGGTACAAAAAAAATATTTAAGATGTTACGATACGATACAAAATCTTCGTTAGTGGAGGACATTGGTTGCAATTCAGTTACAGCTTCGTGAACTTCAAGTAAGGTTGTTGGTAGTTTCGTCATATGGTGACGTGGTTCTCCGTAGATTGTTTCTCGTAATAGTTTAACGTCAGTGAAATGCAGTACACTAGCACAAGACTCTGGATTCTCATTGAATGTCGTAGATTATTATGATGCCTGGTTTTTCACTTAAGTCACTAGTCGCTTTCCTTTACACGACGCACGTATTTTTTGCCGTACGAGATCTCTTTCATTACTTTGGTGATTATGGCCGCCTAAAATTTTCTTTTCACTGTTTAAGAGTATTATTTTGGCAGGACAATTCTTCACTGTACAACGCCAACGTATACGTCCATCTACATATGTGTACGCCTTGCTGCGAAAATTAAAACCATCTCTTACAAATAAGTCCTATCATCTATTGCTGCAGCTTTGGACTACCTCCATGACAACCTTCACTAATCACTAGTCTCCCTCACAATGTTTACGTCCTCCCACTCAATGGTACTACTAAAACAAAACACGCCACCTGGGTATCGTGCACTAGTAGATTTCGTGCTCTACCAACTTAAGAAAAATAAAAATTCTTACCCAAAACTGTCGTTGGCGCAAACCCATTAGTACCCTTAAATATGACCGTACTTTTCAATTGCAAATAAACAAAAAAATCTGGCGCAAACGCATTGCACCCCAAAAATCGGTAGATTTGGCAACGCGGCTATATAATGAAGACAAAACTTGCATGTAGTTAGTTAAGTAACTTTGCCGATTTCAGAGTCAGTATATCGTCTATTGTTCATTTCTCCTCAGTGATAAATGAGACAGGGGACGTGGCGCGAGCCTACGTGCCAGACATCTCTCCCGATTGTTGGCAGTCTGACATCATGGCGCCTCTCGTCCGGAGTGCGAGCCGCTTCTTGTTCCCGTGCACGGTGGAGTACAGCCTGCTGTGCGCCGTCATCCTGGGCGTCATGTGGCTCAATGCCTGCTCCGACGCGTCCAGAACTCATCAGACCACTCCAATCACGCCTGACGCTCGCCAGAGTGGCGTCAATATTATCTACTCACGCTCCGTTAGCCAGTTCTCGGTGGACTGCACCAACGCTCATAAGGGCCTTTTCGCTGGCATATTGGTATTGGTGCTCTCCATCGTTAGCCTTATTTTGTTCTTCGAGCTGGTACGACGTCCCGAATTTGTCGACGAGGCTGTGTTGCAGGTAACGCTCAATGGTACAATATTGGTGTCCTAAATGTTCCATGGTTCTTCTACAGAGATTACGAGTTTCTTTTTCAGGAAATTCGCTGTAGATGTAACTCTCCATTTAGGGAAAAGTACTGCTCTGTATCAGGGATACAATGACACTTAGAATACGTCACTCAATAACAGGAATTGAACTGCACTTGTGTTGGTTTGAACGCTTTATATTTGTTTCGGTTTACAAATGGACAGTATGGGCCATATTCATAGACATACTTAGTGCGGACTTCCGGTGGATGATCAGCGAACTAACGTTTTTCGTATTCATAAACCAGTGTCAGCGACATGATATGATATGAATCCTGTACAAGTAATCACTCGATAGCAAGGGCTAGTTTAGCACGCTCGTAGTGAGGGCTAGCGAAATGTCTATGCATAGCACCCTAAGGGTCTATAAGAGTAGTAATTAATAAAAGGCATGTAATAAGCAGGGTGTAAGTGGTGTAACTCTGCAGATTATAGTGACCAATATAATACGATAAAATAAATAAAACTGGTATGAGTTTTATAATTAAGTGCATGGTTAATTAGAAAATTAGTCTAAAAGTCTACGTAGTTTGGCAACAGCGCATCGCAGGCTCACCTACGAATGCACGAAGTCAGATCTGAATAGCAGCATTCCACCCTTTAGTCACTGCTGCAGGGTTGCCAGACTTCCTAATGACAGGAAATAAAGATACGTGTTAACCATTTTATTTAATTTGTAAGAAAACCGTCCATTTTATTGAAAAGCTTCAAAGGAATAAATCCATGCTTATCCGGATTGCCCTCGGCCCCTATAGTCCGGATAATAAGGATTCTACTGTACTTATGTGACGAATGGAATTTTGTAGTATAACTATACACGTAGCCTATTCCAAAAAGTGCAAAAATGAAGTCTCTAGTTAAAAAATTGCAGAAGTTAGAATTTTCTCCCATCTCCTCCCTTAATGATGACAGTTGCGTTACAGATTGAAATCCATTTAAAAACTTTGCCCAGAAACTTTTCTGTAGATTCTATGACTTCTTCACTATACTATGGGTAAAAGGGCCCACTACCTTGCAATGGATTTTTAAGGGCATAAATAAAATGTTCAGAAATGTTGAAAATATCACTATATTAAATCTGCTACTATGTACTGAAAAGATGAATTCACAGTTCTGTCCTGCCTACATAAAGTGATAATTTCAAAACTACATTCCCTACAACATATATATATATATATATATATATATATATCGATCGTATGGTTCAAAAGTGCGACAACTCAAAAAAACAAGTTTTGAGATAGCTTCAGTTGAAAGTTTCAAATAAATCACTTAGAAAGCAACAGAGTTCTGGTTCATAACCACGACAATTAGAAATGAGTCGGTATTCAGGACGAGTTTATCACAATCTTCCAGTTCATTATTAATACATTTCGAAATGTACTAATAATGAATTAGTAAAGTCCATAGTTATAATTATTTCTAAAACAGTTTATTTTTTTTTTCTTTTTGGTTGTAAATATGACTTATTTCAATACTGAATCGGAAAGAGCTCCGAAAGGGGCTTTCAGTAGTATAAATAACTAAAAAATGGCCATTTTAGAGTTGTCGCACTTTTGAACTGGACGATCGATATTTTTTGCTGTGTCTTATACTGACACCAGGAATAAATTGTACCTATTTAATGTAATTTTATTTCAGGTTAACATATGGGAGACAGTTCTTTACGCCTCTGCAACCGTCGCAGCAGTGGCGTGCATCATCTCAGTCCGCAACGTGGGACTGATCAGAGGTGGCAGGCGACTGGAACTGGAACACATCCTGCTATTCGTGACGCAGGGAGGTCTGTTCCTGTTCATCCTGTTCCAGATGGTCGCTGCGTATTTCTCGCTCGATGAGGGCCCCCGCTGGTCCACAATGCGCATTGTGACTCTGATGTCCGCTCTGGTGCAGAGCATGGCCCAGACTATACTAGTGCTAGACGCCTGGAAGAGACGTTGCAACACCAAGGAGCAGATGGCCAGGAAGCCGGGAAAACAGCTCATAACATTTCTCTTGATTACCAACTTCGCCATGTGGGTAGTCAACAGGCTCAAAAACAACCGCCCCGAGTTCTATCCCCTTCAAGTAGAGTTCTACGGGGAGTGGGCATGGACAATAATCACACACACGTCCATGCCACTTGTAGTATGCTACCGTTTCCAGTCATCAGTATGTTTGTACGAGATATGGAAGCATGTGTACAAGACGAAATCGGAAGAAGATTCATAGTTCGACCTGCATCACGTGATAAAGTATAGTTGTACTGCTACAACATAAAACTGAGCAGAGAACTGAATATAGTAGGCCTATGGGTGTATCGCTGTAACGTCGAAAAGGTACAAGAACATAGTATGTATGGACGTTCATTATAACAAAGAATAGGAACACAAATATAGGCTATCATTGCTGTAATGTCGAAGAATTGTGCATTAAGAATAAAACAATATATTACTTGCATCGCTACAAAGTCTTTCAGTAACAAGACTATACTGTAGGTTTATTTCCAGAACATCCAAGAACTCGGTGAAAAGAATGCAGTATATCTGTATGCGCATAGCTGTAAAAAACAACAATCCGCTCTACAACAAAAACATACGTATATCGAACAATTGCGCATCAACAAGAATAGTAAAGATTATTGCTGTAACACCAAACAGCTGTGCAGAAGAATACAATATACACTAAAACCCTGGATTCTACGTAACTGAAGAGGAAGAGGAATGGTTTAAATTACGCACAAATCAGGACTAAGTATAAGTACAGAAATTTGAATATATAATCGGTTTACAAGCAAAACACATTAAGTCAAAATTATTACTTCTGAGGAAAAGATGTTTGTGCGAGATCGTGCGTATTTGCTTGGTTTCCGCACAAAACCAATACGCGGTAAGTGTGAAATACCACATTCAGTATTCCCAACGTAATACACATAACAATTTCCCTCTTCTTACCGCTTAAGAGACATATTCATTTTACTGCTTTAGGCTTTTAACATATTATTTTCAGAGACGTTTAACATAGTAATAATTATAAATTGGAAACTTACCACTGCAATTTCATCTAAATTGCACTGTTAATTATTGTTTTTAAATATTTGCAAAAATTAAGTAAACTCTACAACTCCACTAAAGTTATTGCATTCGTGATGCAAGTAACATTAAGGAAGCCGTGAAAAAATCAACAAGATTCCAGATGCCGATGTTATTACTGCAATATGTTATATAAATAATATTGTTAAAATATTAAAATGAAAAATAAATCATTACATAACCTTACCGTTTGTTTTAAGTTCGCATTTATAGACTGGGGGAAAAAAAAGACAGACGTATATCACGGCCTGCTGGAGTATAGTAAACACAGAAAACATTTTAAAGCAACAATGTTGAAGATAGATATTTTTGTTTTCCAAAATTGCCGTCATTGAACAGAAACCAAGATGGAGATTTCATTGCAACTAATTAGAAATTCCTCTTTCAGGCATGTAATAAACGATCTTCGCACAAAATAATGTACGATACACGAGCGGTATGTTTGTTTTCATGTTTTCGGAAATTAAAAAAGCTCAATTACGTTTCGCTTTTTCAATCTTTTCCTCGAACATGAAAACATCAACATACCGCTCTTGTAACGCATATTACTATTGTGCGAGATCGTGCATATTTGCTTGGTTTCCGCACAAAACCAATCCGCGGTAAGTATAAAATTCCACATTCAGTATTCCCAACCTAACACACATAATAATTTCCCTCTTCTTACCGCTTAAGTGACATATTGATTTTACTGCTTTAGGCTTTTAACATATTATTTTTAGAGACGTTCAATATAGTAATAATTATACATTTGAAACTTACCACTGCAATTTCACCTAAATTGCACTGTTAATTATTGTTTTTAAATATTTGCAAAAATTAAGTAAACTCTACAACTCCACTAAAGTTACTGCATTCGTGTTGCAAGTAACATTAAGGAAGCCGTGAAAAAATCAACAAGATTCCAGATGCCGATGTTATTACTGCAATATGTTATATAAATAATATTGTTAAAATATTAAAATGAAAAATAAATCATTACATAACCTTACAGTTTGTTTTAAGTTCGCATTTATAGACTGGGAAAAAAAAGACAGGCGTATATCACGGCCTGCTGGAGTATAGTAAACATAGAAAACATTTTAAAGCAACAATGTTGAAGATAGATATTTTTGTTTCGCAAATTTGCCGTCATTGACCAGAAACCAAGATGGAGATTTCATTGCAACTAATTAGAAATTCCTCTTTCAGGTATGTAATAAACGATCTTCGCACAAAATAATGTACGATACACGAGCGGTATGTTTTCTTTCAATTCTCGGAAATTAAAAAAGCTCAACTACGTTTCGCTTTTTCAAACCTTTCCTCGAACATGAAAACTTCAACATACCGCTCTTGTAACGCATATTATTATTTTTCTACTGACAAAACTGAATCCGCAAAATTGTATTATTTTTAGTAAGTTGTCTCTGTTTAAGTGTACATTTCATTTTCCAATTCTAAGTTTATACACATACATTATGTGCATTACATACACCTTTTTCTCAAAAGTATTATTTTTTACTTAATGTGTTTTGCTTGTATATCGACGATATTAAGATAACTTAGTAATGACTAGCAATCATTTTAACAGAACACAGATAACTGGGAGCATTTTAGGGTTCTTTTAACTTATCAAAATATATTTTAATCAATATAAAGTAACTAGAAGTTCAATGTTTCGTAAAATATACTACGGTACTTACATTTACTATGAAATATTTTCTTCAATCATGAACTCAAACTTCAAGATATCTTAATTATTATTATTTACATCATTCATTTAATCTTGCAGTTTCAGTTTTTGTTTTCTTGCCTCAATTTCTTTTATAAATCTAATTTTGTCTTCTAGCGAGCTCTTATTTTTACTGTCATCTATGATTTATAGACAGATAATGAGTGACCTACAACTGTTGTCAAATGTTTGGAACATGTCCTGTGAGAAAAAAATAAGCTACCGTATAAACACAGAACATAACGGCTCTGTATTCGCTTGAGCTGTGTAAGTTTGCTGTCTTATCGGTATGAGTTCGGCAATCTTCAGATCACTGATGTGAAGAAGCATATGACTTATGCTTTTAGAGTCTACGTATCCTGCAGTTGACCTTGAGAATTGTAGGAAATTATTCTAATGTATTCAAACAATACCACTCGGGCCACCTGTCGTAATTTTACAATATCGCATATATAGGATCCACCAAAGAGCCAAAGGACCTTCCCGGATCCAGCCCTCGTAGAGCTGAGCCAAGCTTATCTATTGAGTTTGTCAATGTATTGTACGATTTGAAAATCCAATGCATGGTAAAGTTGTATCATTCAATAGGCCTATATTTTCAAATTCAAATGCTAGCGATAACTGCTCCTTTATCATTATTTAAATGTTACACGAGACAACAGCATAGTTATACAGTAAAACCTCCCTAAAACGAAACGCGATCGTTCCAGAATTTTTTTCCGTTTTCACAGGTTTTCGTTTTACAAAGGGTTGAGTTTTGGCAAAACTAAGAATAGACTACTGCAATATGTTCACTGTAGGAAGAACACAATGAAGAAATAATATGAAGTGAAAGTTACTACAATACACGCAACGTGAATTTTATTTTCATAATTATTAACTTAAGTAATTGTAGCCTCTCTCTCTCCCTCTCTCTGCGGCCTAGTTTCTTGGCCCCCACATTTCTTTTAAAGTGCATTACCGCGACTTTTTTTGAAGAGAACATTGTAGGGTTTCCTTTGCGTCCTGCATAAATTCAGAGTGCAAATTGCGCCCTGATCCATCGGTTGTGTAACCGAAGTTGTGTTTGATGGAACATAGATTAACTTCACGTTAGACAAATTAATCCTTGGATGGCATGTAGTATTATCTAAAAACGTATGACCTTATGACCTTGACGTTTCATTGCTCCATTAAAATTATGAAGCTATCCTTTCACGATAGAACTGGTCATCTAGGTTTTTTTTAATAAATCGCACAGTTTTACTTTATTCGCACTATTATTTAACACTGTATTGGCATATTAACACAAAACTCAGAATAAATAAACGGAAATATGAAACTAAATTGACACTACACTACAATCATTCACACTTTTATTCTACTCGCACTGTCCTTTATAATTGTATTGGCTTGTTAGCACAAAACTAAAAATAAATGAACGAAAATGAAAGAGGGTTGGAAGAAGTAACGGTACAGGAGGTCAGTAACCTATATGGGTCCTTGACAATAAGTACAGAATAGTGATATGATTAGAGACGCTTCACTCCCAATGCCTGACAAAGAATACCGAAAGTCTTCCAGATCATTATGTGCAGTCACACAAAAAATTATGTCATGATTCGTACAGTATTATCGCAAAATTAAAAATGGTTTGGAAGAATTTAGCAACAGTTACGCTTAAAATTATCCGTTTTGTCAGGTTTTTTTT
This sequence comes from Periplaneta americana, assembly GCF_040183065.1. NCBI lineage: Eukaryota > Metazoa > Arthropoda > Insecta > Blattodea > Blattidae > Periplaneta > Periplaneta americana. The sequence continues at coordinate 48,866,337 of NC_091131.1, forward strand.
ACCTAAATGGTGCCTAAAAATGGTTCCGTTTTCGCGTTAGGAAGTTTTCCGTTTTAAAGAATTATTTTAGGCCTACATAGGAAATCATTCCGTTCCCAAATTTATTTTTCGTTTGTGCAGCTTTCTTTTTATAGAGGGTACGTTTTAGCAAGGTTTTACTGTAATATATTCTATATTTCACAATTAATAATAGAGACGAAAACTATACCGAAAATGTTGTCGATATAATTACAGTATATAGCTTGAAACAACTGCAGCCTGTGAGTCTCATCCCTCGGTATGGCTCTCATTTAAAATACTAGCAAAAACTACTCCATAGGGTCTTCCGACAGCTCAAATCTATTTTTAAAACCGTGAAACAGGTGAGCCATTACCAGTGCGATAAATGAAAGGAGAGGAAATAGAAGAATAATCAAATTCTACTTTTTTAGAAAGCTGAACCAGAACGACTGTATGAAAACTGTGAAGTATTTCTGTGAGTCTGTCAGGCGGCATTTCACTGCCATTACTCATTAAACATCCAATAAAAGCTCAGATCCATTTAGTTTATTGACAAATTCTGAATTTATTTTTTTTTGTAAAAAAAATTGCCACTATTACGATTACTCTGTAATCTGCATATTCTTCATGTATATGGCTGTAGTATAGTATTTATTTATTAGGGTTTATTTAAACAGTAGAGCATTGCATATAACAGTGGTTCCCAAGCTGTAGATGGCGACCTCCTGAGGGGTTGTGTAAAGTGCTGAAGGGGGTCGCAAGATGATTTACAAAATAAAACGCCTTATTATCATAGTTATTTTTTATCCACTCACCGACAAAAAAAAAGCGAAACACTTCTATTTTTTAATTTAAAGTATTCTTTAAAATGGCAGTATGCTTGCGAGCAAAATGTAATTTAATCCTTATATTCGCAAAGTATCCCATAGGATACAACAGGTTAATAGGCTATATGCTATAATTTTAATAGAATAGAAAAAAATGGTAGGAAATAGTAATATGCGTTACAAGAGCGGTATGTTGAAGTTTTCATGTTCGAGGAAAGGTTTGAAAAAGCGAAACGTAGTTGAGCTTTTTTAATTTCCGAGAATTGAAAGAAAACATACCGCTCGTGTATCGTACATTATTTTGTGCGAAGATCGTTTATTATTACCTGAAAGAGGAATTTCTAATTAGTTGCAATGAAATCTCCATCTTGGTTTCTGTCCAATGACGGCAAATTTGCAAAACAAATATATCTATCTTCAACATTGTTGCTTTAAAATGTTTTCTGTGTTTACTATACTCCAGCAGGCCGTGATATACGTCTGTCTTTTTTTTCCCCCAGTCTATAAATGCGAACTTAAAACAAACTGTAAGGTTATGTAATGATTTATTTTTCATTTTAACATTTTAACAATATTATTTATATAACACATTGCAGTAATAACATCGGCATCTGGAATCTTGTTGATTTTTTCACGGCTTCCTTAATATTACTTGCATCACGAATGCAGTAACTTTAGTGGAGTTGTAGAGTTTACTTAATTTTTGCAAATATTTAAACACAATAATTAGCAATGCAATTTAGGTGAAATTGCAGTGGTAAGTTTCCAATTTATAATTATTACTATATTGAACGTCTCTAAAAATAATATGTTAAAAGCCTAAAGCAGTAAAATCAATATGTCACTTAAGCGGTAAGAAGAGCGAAATTGTTGTGTGTGTTAGGTTGGGAATACTGAATGTGGAATTTTAGACTTACCGCGGATTGGTTTTGTGCGGACACCAAGCAAATACGCACGATCTCGCACAAATTAAAATTTCACAATACTATAATATTGTACAACATATAAAATATGGACATTGCGATAGTTGTTTTCTTTACAGTCCGACACGATTTAATAAACTAGTGTGAGAAATGATATTTTGCCAATTTCAAGGTTAATTGTAAATTCTCAAAAACTAAGAAAAGCATTGCGTGAAGATTCTTTTCATCAATGGAGCAAATTGAAAAGTAAAGGTTTGGGAGTTGTTTTCTATTCTCACTGGAAGAAAGGTAATTCGTGGATCTCAACCAAAAAGGGACTTTCGAGCAGTCAGTGGACGCAAGCCATTAAGATGAACTGTAATACAATACCTCTACGTACTCTACCTGGTAGAACTCTTGACTCAACCCGTTGCAGAAGATGCGACGAGCAAGAAACGCTTCCTCACGTCTTGGATTTCTGCCATCATGGAGAATTGCTCCAAATCAACAGACATAATACGGTTCGTTCTCTCATCGCAGCTTCAATCCGTCAGAATGCTTCCTATGAGGTTTATGAGGAGGTTGGTTGCATCTCTTCTGATGGCTCTACTAGACGTGCTGATATCATCATAATTGATCGGCAGAAGGATAAGGGTGTCATTCTTGATCCCACAATCCGTTTCGAGATGCATGAGCAACAGCCACAAGAGGTGTGTCGTGAAAAACAAGTCATTTATGAGCCTTGTTGTCAGCATCTTGGAGCACAATACCACATCACACATTGGACAGTTTTTGGGCTCATGTTCGGTGCCCGTGGCACGATCCCACGTGAAACTTTAAATCAACTTAAACAATATAAAATTTCTGATGCAACGATTGATGCCATAGGATCTCATGTGTTAAAATCATCCTTAGCTGTAAATTAGTAATCATTTGTACCCAACAAAATTTTTATTGTAAATGATTTCCTATGTTTTCTTATCTTAATGTTTTTTTTTCTTTCCAAGTGTCACAAAATTCTTTTGTTTACTTATTATTCTTTATGAATTGATTAGTAGGCCGATCTATCGAACACTTATTTAGGGCGGCTTTTGTTTATACAAATTATCTATCTTCACAGCAATGTCATTCAGCTTCGATGGTATTGGTGACTACTAAGATTTATTTTAAATCATCCGTCCTCAAGTGAGGTTGACCACTGGGATCCGGAATTAACAAACATTAAAGATAAAGGGAAATGAAACGAGCAAAATAATGATTGGATGGTATTTGGCTAGATGAGGTCGAGGATTCGTCACAGATTACCTGACATTCGCCTTACATTTGGGAAAACCTCGAAAAAACCTAATCAAGTAATCAGCCAGAGTGGAATTAAAATCCACGCCCTAGCGCAACCCTCTTAATATTAAACTAAATTTCTGTACAATATCGGTATATTACTGTGGTAACCAAAATATTTTGGTTACTAGTAGCATTAACTTAGACCTTATAATAAAAAGTAAGACCATATGTTTCGCTTTTGTTTTTTTGTCAGTGAGAGTATTTAGAAATATAAAGAACATTGAACATGTCTAATTAAAATATTGCAGTAGTAGTTATCTCCTGACCTAATTGCCTCATAAGCAGTTCCTTGTTGGTATCACTTGTGAGGTTCACACCTGTCTTCGGGGGGAAGTTGACTAAATAACAACAATAAAGTCAATTAGTTTTATTTTTTGTTGTGCATTAGCCCACTTTACCATTCAATATTATTTCTTCATTCGTTGCTTTTGCGAGCAAGTGTTAAGAAAACACTCTCGAATATCCGAAGATGGCTCCTAAAAATCACTCTGAGAAACTACTAAAATATATTAAACCTTTTATAGATAGTGTAACGTCATATAAAGCCAGGGATTAATCCAATCGTCCATTCTCTGTGATGTGACCGCGCCTAAACATATCTACTACCGGAGAAGGGAACCACAGCCTCCTGATAGACGTAACATCGCAATTAGGGATCTCTTCAAGGCCACTTGAACTCGGAATAGTGGCAGCTGTCTAGAAGCAAGATCGACACCGATCTTATTGCAGTCAGGTCTCTGTTTACACTACACGGCCAACCTGTCCTACATCCGTCGATGTGCAATTGTCTAACGCTAAGGGGAAGACAAGGCTCCACTTAGAATAACCCATTTAACTTCAATTAAAAAATATATATATTAGTAAATTATTAACTGTGAAATATGTGTAAATTAATTTTAATAATAGTATAGTCACCCGTTATATTATTATTACTTACTTACTTACCGGCTTTTAAGGAACCCGGAGGTTCATTGCCGCCCTCACATAAGCCCGCCATTGGTCCCTATCCTGTGCAAGATTAATCCATTCTCTATCATCATATCCCATCGCCCTCAAATCCATTTTAATATTATCTTCCCATCTACGTCTCGGCCTCCCTAATGGTCTTTTTCCCTCTGGCCTCCCAACTAACACTCTATATGCATTTCTGGATTCGCCCATATTATTATTATTATTATTATTATTATTATTATTATTATTATTATTATTATTATATTACTCCAACCGTCATTACTCCGAGTGAGTGAGTGAGTGAGTGAGTGAGTGAGTGAGTGAGTGAGTGAGTGAGTGAGTGAGTGAGTGAGTGAGTGAGTGAGTGAGTGAGTGAGTGAGTGAGTGAGTGTTCCATGTAGAACTAAGGCTCCCTAAATAGGGGTGGCCCTAGAGTACTTACTCTCTGGGCCATATCGGTTAAGAGTTCTTACTTCCTAAAATATTGTACTGTATTCTCATAGGTAGATGACATCTTAACTCACACACTAATCTAGCACTTTTCACTATATATACCTATGTCAGCTGATAGTTACTTTTACATGACTGTTTAACGTTCCCACTAAACTTTCACTATTTACGATACGTATAGGAATGTTAACTGTTAGTCACTTTTTCACTTAATAATATTGTTCCTTTCCTAGTTCTTTCCACTTCCCTTTGCCTTTCGCTGTCCTTGATCACTGCTTCCCTACCTCCTTAGCAAACGTGTCCGCCCATTTGAACCTCGGTCTTTTTTTTTTACTTGGTTATTTAACGACGCTGTATCAACTACGAGGTTATTTAGCGTCAATGAAATTGATGATAGCGAAAAGGTATTTGGCGAGATGGGACCGAAGATTCGCATAGATTACCTGACATTCGCCTTACGGTTGGTGAAAACCTTTGAAAAAACCCAACCAGGTAATCAGCCCAAGCGGGAATCGAATCCACTCCCGAGCGCAACTCTGGATCGGCAGTCAAACGCCTTAGTCGACTGGGCTACGCCGGTGTCTCCGTCCTCCTTGCCCTCTTTTGCCTATATAGGAGCCCCACATGGTAGCTGCATGTGTCCATTTTACTTGTTTATAAAGCAAGCATTATATGTGAACTCATTTGTTACAATCTTTACTTGTATTTTTATTAACAATTACATCATGTTTCTTCAAGAACATAGTTATAAATTATATTATATACCACTACTAAAATGGCTTTCACTTGTAATTTTCTGAAAAAATGAATGCCATTTGAAGACATTTCATAGTGACTGGCGTAAATAAATTTCGTATGGTTGAAAAATGACTACGTAATGGAACATTTCCAAAATAACTTTCATTTTGAACACTCCGAAGGAAGAGGACGTAAATATTTCACATTTGTAGAACAAGTGATTTTCATTGTAAGATGGTCAGAAGGAAATAAATACGCGTGTTATACAATTGATTATTCATGAAATTATTACAGGAAAAAATCAAGCTAAAATTACTTCCGTACTATAAAAACAAAATTCAGAACAAAAAGTAAGACGCTCTAGCTTGCCGTGATGCTAAGTGAGAATATTAAGATCGCGCGAACAAGTTTCGAACCAAGGACGACAGGTAAGTGTCCCACCTGCGCGCTGTCTGTGTTGCTCTGATCGATTTTCAAGTTTTGTGCCGCGCGGAAGCGGAAATAAGGTTGTGACGTCAGATTCGAGAGCTCGGCGAGGGAAGGAAATGGCAGAGATGAGATTATAAACAAGTTACACGACATTATTAACTTCATTGTTTGTCGACGCACTCTCAGGCGACGCAGGTAATGGCTTTAGGTGGGCCCACGCAGCGCTCAGAGCATTCAAAATGTCTGGATTGTGCTCAGAAACAGTGCACATGTACATGTGCCATTAAAAGTGTGGTACAGAGTGTTCCTGAATCTCACGTCTGTTAGAATAAAATGGGAACAAAAGATAACGACGTAAATTTTCTACTTCATAACTAAAATTGTACAAGTGGAAAGAAAAGAAAAATTATTTGATCCCGTGTAAATGCTTACAAGTATATACAAGTGGAAACAGAAAACTCATATATCCATAATTTATGAATAGGCCTATATAAAAATATGAATAAAGAAAAAACATACTAGTACTTTTACATAAATAGAGAATGACGCAAAAGTCAGTATCCCCTTACATAATACAGTAAGTAACAAGAGAAATAATATTTGACTGATTTCAAATTGAATCCGTTCAGAAATTATTGTTGGCAGTATCTCGCCCCTTTCTTGAGATTTTTCAACTTGACAGACGTACACAACAGGACTCTTAAGACATGAAGTCATCGACGGCTTAAGAGCAGTCGTGCCGTATAAAAACTTTACCGCCTAGATATGACGGCAACTTCTCCGACATGCGAGTGGCACGAGTTATCTACATGCGAATTCTTTGGAGTAATTTAAAAAAAAACTTTCACAAAAGTCAATATTGTAAATTTATTTAACTCACAACAATGGATTTTATTCTTCCAACAATAATTCCTTTCTACAATTCACCTTAAACGCTCTCGTCAACAATTGGATTTTCACTCAACACAGTATTCGTTATAGCACTCCACCGACGACAATGACAATTTACTTGGACTAGTACGAACAACAATGAACTGTTAATCTTAACTAATATTTACAAAGCACTATTTACAGATCAGAACTATCAGTTCTCAGTTTACAGTTCTTCTAGCTCAGTCACTCGAGTTCACAGTATCTCGAACCACAGACCTTCAGAGACAGTTCACTGTACTCGAACTCAGGTCCCTCCAACTGCGGTCCACTGCACTCGAACTCAGGTCCCTCCAACTGCGGTCCACTGCACTCGAACTCAGGCCTTCGGATGCTGACACAGTCGCGGACGCACACTCGAGTCGAACTCCGGTACACAAGACTGGCTTGCTTGCTCTGGCTTAGTCACTGACTGGCTGACTAATCAACTGAAAACTGCTGTCGTTCCTTCGCGTCCGTAATTTATAACCACAGCGACGTAGCCTCGAAAGTTCGAATTCGCGATTCTTCCACTTCGACGGATTTCTCGGCCTCTCTAGGCAAGCAGAAGATGCGCGCGAACTCCCTCGCCACGTAGGCCCTTTCCCCTTACTTCTCTTCGCCGCGCGCCATCCCAAAGTGCTCCGTGAAGCCCGCGTCGGCTCACGTGCGGTCTGCTCTCTTGCGGGACGCTGGTCGTGAGTTCGAATCTCACGTCGCTGTCACAATAATTATCAAGACAACCATTACGTCAGTTTCAATTTAAGGAGTACTGCGGTGACTTAGGCCTACTCAATGCAACCGTATTTTTCCCTATCATTCATTATGCCATCACTACACAGAATGTAACAGTAATTACTTTTCTGCTTAGTAGATAGAATAACAAGAAGCAATTTAAGAAAAGGGTCCCTCGGCTACGAGTTTACAACCTGCAATTTTTATTTTCACTAGCACATCAGAAATCCAAACAGACCCCCTAGTATGTGTGCAACGGAAAAATTCCCTACAATTCGGAATACCCTTCCAAAATTCTAAAGATTTTACTAGCAAAAGAGTGAAGTTTCTCGCTGGGATGCCACCAATAGTCTTGAGTATTTTGGTAGAGATATATCTACTGAACTGCCCGTAAAGTTTGCCTTTGCGATATGATTCACAATTTTCATGTGTGCAACATTGTTGGTCTAGTTTCCTGGTGTATTAGTCAAAAATTTCCAATAGAGACGTTTCCAAACATGGGCTTTCGTTTTCAAATTGCTTCTTATGAACCCACCCATTAGGTCTAAAATTTTATAACCTTGCATATTGAGTATGTAAGTTGATAGAGATGTCAAAAATAATTATAATAAAAATTAGCCTACAGACAACAAACACTTATTTATATAACTGTGAACAATTAATAATAATAATAACAATAATAATAATAATAATAATCATCATCATCATCACTTTCATTATCATTATCCATAGATTATGCCCTTAGGTGTGCACCAACTCCATGTCTAATTATTTTCCCCGCCTTCTAGCAAGTCTTTCTCTGTTTCTTCGGCTTCGTAGAATGAAATAATTTATATTTTATACTTTATAGCTCAGCCCTGGGCACGAAGGGGTAGTGGAGGGAAACGGAGAAACCCCTGTCCTTGTCCTACTTTACTTGCTAGTAAATCACCTTACAAACAAATGTACAGTGAGACACACTATCTGCGTCAGTGATGATTTTCAGGCGGCCAGAGAGAACTGAAAATTCGTAAAAGCTTCAATATAGTGTCATCATACAACGGCACTTGATATATTAATTACTGCTATATCCGTTTGGTACTTTGCATCAGTAGTAACACACACGTAGCTTAAAATATATTTCCTTTATTTTACGCATTTCTGGCATAGATCACTCCCTTGGACAACCTTGGGAACTAACAAGCCGAGAATGGAAGTAAGTTTCTTCTTTTTTCTTCTTCTTTTTTTACAAAGAAAACCTGTTACATCATTAACATGTATTTGTAGTTGCATCAATAACGGAAGTCATAACTTAAATAAATTACAATTGCTATCTATATTGCAAACAAGAAAACTGTTACTACAAAATAAACTGCCAAATAATGTGATACTACAGTTGTGGTAGGCAGAGGTCCGTCTAAACTGGCTTGCTTTGGACATTCTCCAATTCCGTTAATTTATGTACAACGATATTTATCTGTGATGACTGTTCTACCAATAGGCCTACAAGGTACAGCTTAATATCAGAAAATGTAAATATGTAGGCCTACTTTGTAGTAATATGCAACCAAGGTGTGTTGCATTAATAAATATAAATTACCTTATAAAATATATTATGCTGTTTTTAATTTACAGTGCTTTTTCATGTTTTAGATGCCTTTCTGTCTGTCTATCGTGTCTTTTTTTTTAATATACAGTGTCATTTTCATGTTTAATTGCCTCTCTTCTACCGATTTTAAGTGTTATAAATGCCTAAACATCCGGGCTGTAGTGATAAGCTTTGTATTTAAAAGATATTTCGTATATGAAACGATGACATTTCCTTTATGTGTCTTTGACGATGCAATCAATATAAATATTAAAGTAGGTGACAATATGTACCGTTCGCTTGCTCCAAAAACATAATGAAGTAAAGGATTAAATATAATCTGTGATTTAAACATACGTAATTGCATTACACAAAGTATCACTACAGAAATAATTGGTTCAGGGAATAGAGTGAAGCACTATCTGAAAGTTGAACTTACTCATCGCTCTCTGGTGATAGTTTCAACATGAAAACCTCGCTCAGTTTTTGCGTGCTCTCGAATCTTGCGGGGCAACTCTGGAGTTCCCGGCCGCAAATCTAATTAAAAATGTTGTTAAAAAACTCTTGCATAAAAGCTTTTAAAAACTCCTTTCATTTGACCTCTGTATACATGCACAATTAGGTTAGCGTTCGCGATAACATTAATTCTATTGGACAAAGGGTAACAGGAGGTACGTGGGAGGGTGAGATCAATTTCGTCCACTTCCTCTTGCAAGGCATCTACTACCCAACCCCGACTCTTTCTCTACATCAACAAGAGACAAGACCTTCAATCAGGAAGACCGCATTCAAAGGTTACCTGTTCGAGCATCGGCTGCAAGAAAGAGCAACTAATTTTTAGGCCTACTACACTTACATTCTAAATAGGCTACTTGACAGGTCAGCTACGACTCTCTATAACAAAAAGGTGCATTGGATTTTCTCTTGTTAATATACTCCATTAGTAAAAATAGTCACTTTGAACATTTGATTTTTCTCTTTTGGAGTTTCAACTTTACTGCCCGACACAAAAAGTCACAGTTTTATTAATAATAATAATAATAATAATAATAATAATAATAATAATATTAATAATAATATTTATTAATTTGTATTAACAATAAATAATAATAATGAAATAATAAAAAATAATAAAAATAATAATAAATTTTATTAATGATAATCATATGTGTTCAATGAATGCAACATTACACTGCACTGACCTGTTGTGAATATGTGTGCAAAGTTTCATTCCTCTAGGTATAACCATTCAGTAGATATCTTATTAGAAACAAGTTAAAATGTAAAAACTCTGATTTGCGGTAAAATCACTTTAAAGTTTAAAATATGCATTCTGGATATAATAACCACTTACATGGGATAAACTGAATTTCTGACTGAGAATAAAGATATCGCGATAAAATCTCCACTATAGTATTCCCGAAGAAACCGTACATTTTTTGGCACAATTAAAAAAAAATTGAAGAAAATGATAAAAATTAACCAAATTTCACTAGCATAATCAATTTTGCAATATATTTTCTGTGTCATCAGAACAGGTAAATTGAAATCACAATACTGGACTTCGCATTCCTGGTTTATCCTCTAATTGGGTTCTCTGTGTTTGTGGCGGAGGCCCTGGCAATCCCAGCTGGTCCCCAGGGAATCCCAGCCAATACACTTGACAACTGTCATCAGTTCATTTCTTGATTGCTATGGACACAGTCCTCTTACAGTCTTCCCAATCTTGGCTGATACGCAGACATTTAAGCTAACAGTGGCTTCTCTTGCCTCCGCATTCCCTATGTTACTGTGCGATATGCAACTCGTTTGTTCATCAACGTTATTACAAAAGCCCGTCGTCACCATACGTCCAAGACGTATGCTCAAGTGTAACTAAAAGTCAATCAAGTGATGTTTTCTTCAGTGTAGTTTTAGGCGTAATCAGATTTTTTTGTATTCGACAGATATTGGAGATAAAATGGGAGTATAAGAGTACAGTACATCAGTTATTCAGTCCACACCTGTGGAGTAACGGTCAGCGCGTCTGGCAGTGAAACCAGGTGGCCCGGGTTCGAATCCCGGTCGGGGCAAGTTACCTGGTTGAGGTTTTTTCCGGGGTTTTCCCTCAACCCAATACGAGCAAATGCTGGGTAACTTTCGGTGCTGGACCCCGGAGTCATTTCACCGGCATTATCACCTTCATATCACTCAGACGCTAAATAACCTAGATGTTGATACAGCGTCGTAAAATAACCCAATAACTCAGTTATTCATAGATTTAAAAAAGGCGTATGACTCGGTTAAGAGAGAAGTTTTATATTCTTATTGAATTTGGTATTCCCAAAAAAACTAGTTCGATTAATTAAAATGTATCTCAGTGAAACTTACAGCAGAGTCCGTATAGGCCAGTTTCTATCTGATGCTTTTCCATTTCACTGCGGGCTAAAGCAAGGAGATGCACTATCACCTTTACTTTTTAACCTTGTTCTAGAATATGCCATTAGGAAAGTTTAGGATAACAAAGAGGGTTTGGAATTGAACGGGTTACATCAGCTTCTTGTCTATGCGGATGACGTGAATATGTTAGGAGAAAATCCACAAACGATTATGGAAAACGCGGAAATTCTACTTGAAGCAAGTAAAACGATAGGGTTGGAAGTAAATCCCGAAAAGACTAAGTATATGATTATGTCTCATGACCAGAATATTGTACGAAATTGAACTATAAAAATTGGAGATTTATCCTTCGAAGAGGTGAAAAAATTCAAATATCTTGGAGCAACAATAACTTAACAAATATAAATGACACTCGGGAGGAAATTAAACGCAGAATAAATATGGGAAATGCCTGTTATTATTCGGTTGAGAAGCTTTTGTCATCTAGTGTACTATCAAAAAATCTGAAAGTTAGAATTTATAAAACAGTTATATTACCGGTTGTTAGATGTTATGGTTTATTTAACGACGCTCGCAACTGCAGAGGTTATATCAGCGTCGCCGGATGTGCCGGAATTTTGTCCCGCAGGAGTTCTTTTACATGCCAGTAAATCTACTGACATGAGCCTGTCGCACACTTAAATGCCATCGACCTGGTCAGGGATCGAACCCGCAACCTTGGGCATAGAAGGCCAGCGCTATACCAACTCGCCAACCAGGTCGACCTTACCGGTTGTTCTGTATGGCTGTGAAACTTGGACTCTCACTTTGAGAGAGGAACAGAGATTAAGGGTGTTTGAGAATAAGGTTCTTGGGAAAATATTTGGGGTTAAGAGGGATGAAGTTAAGGAGAATTGAGAAAGTTACACAACGCAGAGCTGCACGCATTGTATTCTTCACCTGACATAATTAGGAACATTAAATCCAGACGTTTGAGATGGGCGAATCCAGAAATTCATATAGAGTGTTAGTTGGGAGGCCGGAGGGAAAAAGATCTTTGGGGAGGCCGAGACGTAGATGGGGGATAATATTAAAATGGATTTGAGGGATGTGGGATATGATGGTAGAGACTGGATTAATCTTGCTCAGGATTGGGACCAATGGCTGGCTTATGTGAGGGCGGCAATGAACCTCCGGGTTCCTTAAACGCCAGTAAGTAAGTAAGTAAGTAAGTGATGGTTTCTTGAAAACACAGATAAGAGCTTGTTCTCCGACAGATAACACATTTGTGATACACGAATCAGCTTCCTGGTTTAATATTCATATCATGCATACATCACCGATATATATATATATATATATATATATATACAGGGTGTATCAAAAATACGTGTACAAACTTCAGGCATGGGTTCCTTACACCAAAAGAAGGAAAAAAGTTCATATGAACATATGTCCCATAATCCTTTGTTTCCCCGTTATTCATTTATTACTAAAAGTTTGCGTTCAACGGCCTTCGAGGTCCAACCTCAAAACTTCATTTCTTTATGCACTCATTCATAGAAGGCTGTGACTCGTTGTATCAGAAATGGACTGCAGATGGCGAAGTGTTGCCATGGAGACATGTTTACATGTATCATTTGTCATTAGTCTGTCTTCAACGTTGCAATTGTGAACGTGGAGTGAGTTAACGTGTTTCGTTCAACCATGGCAGGACGATAATCATTTCGTGGGCAGGCTGACATCATTTTTATGTATGGTCGCGCGAATGGTAATGGACGCGAGGCTGTACGGCTGTATCAGATGGCGTTTCCAGACCGAAGACAACCGAATCATCAAACCTTTGTTGCTGTGTACCGTCGCGTTGCTGAGACAGGAACCGTTGCACCACAGACTGGTGATCGAGGAAGACCAAGAGTTGTTCGTACGCCGAACCTCGAAGAAGACATTTTACACTGTGCCGAAGACGATCCAGGTATCAGTACAAGACAATTGGCTGTGGCAACTGGTACATCACACAGTACAGCATGGAGGGTACTTCACGAGCAGCTCTTGTATCCGCAACGTGTGCAGGGCCTTTCGCCTGCCGATTATCCACCACGGGAGAACTTTTGCCGATGGTTTCTAGCAGAAATAGCCAATCCATTGTTTGTCTCATCAGTTTTGTTTACAGACGAGGCAACGTTTGGGAGAGATGGAATTACCAATTTCCACAATGAACACGTATGGGCAGATCGTAATCCTCGTGCTGTATTTCAGGCTAGACATCAGCAACAATTTAGGATTATTGTGTGGGCTGGAATTGTAGGTGACTGTCTGGTAGGTCCATACGTTCTACCAGCACGTCTTACAGGTGCTATCTACAGGGACTTTATCCAAAACACTCTTCCAGAATTACTGTACGAAGATGTGCCTCTGAACGTAAGACAAAACACGTGGTTCATGCATGATGGGGCTCCAGCACATTTTAGTCGCCTTGTTCGAGATACACTGACTGGTGTCTACCATGACAGATGGATAGGCAGAGGAGGACCAGTTCAATGGCCAGCACGTTCTCCCGACCTCAATCCTTTGGATTTTTATCTTTGGGGGCACCTTAAACAATTGATTTATGGAGCAGACATCCCGGATCAAGAAACTCTTCATCGACGTGTCACGGAAGCCTGCGAAACCATTCAACATCATACCGGAGTATTTGAAAGGGTTCGACAGTCCATGATTCGATGAGTGCATGCATGTCTAGAAGCAAGAGGAGGACATTTCGAGCATTGGTTATGAGTTTTGTGTGTTGGCATATTATGAGTGTACCAATGTGTTGAACAGGATTATGGGACATATGTTCATATGAACTTTTTTCCTTCTTTTGGTGTAAGGAACCCATGCCTGAAGTTTGTACACGTATTTTTGATACACCCTGTATATATATATGTATATATATATATATGAACACTTTTAAATCTTTAGTACAAACTAAATCAATTGTACATTTACCAACAGTTATGGTAAGAAAATTGCCTACGTCAATTTTAAACTTCTACAATACAAAAAATTAAGTTAAACTTTAATAGCGATGTCTGCTACATAATAACATTAAAACTTTGTTTCTGCACAGAATATGTTAAATTGAAGACCTAGGAAAGAAATTAATAACGTAAAATTTATGAGTCCATTGTTGCGTTTTCCATTTGATATAAGACAGCCATTTTGTGTTTTTATCAAATATGCCTCTCTCATCTCATGAAGTAACAGCTCTAGTGGCATTCGTTGAAAACGGCCACAGTCTTCGACACGTTGCCCGGACGTTGAATGCAGTCTCCTCAATGGTGCATAGGGCACTGCATCGCTTTCGAGAAACTCAGCTGTACAAATAGGAGACCGGGTTCAGGCCGTAAGAGAAAAACTTCAGTCAGAGATGATCGATTTTTGTTGCATCAGATCTTGCAGGACCGGCACACCACCGCTGTGGAAGCCCGTAATCGACTTCAATTGGCCACGCACATCAACATCAGTGAAAGGACAGTTAGAAGAAGGCTTGAAGCAAATCGGATATATCCTCCCAACTGGTCCTCTGCTGTCTTCAGAACAACGTATAAATCACCTTGCATTTGCAAGGAACCACCAACATTGGACACATGAAGACTGGACCCGTGTACTCGTTACAGACGAGTCCAGATTCTGTGTAAGAGTACCAGGTGGGAGGAGATCAGAAGAACGCTATCTTGACCGCATTTATGTATGTATATATACACACACAATAATGACTGTCTTTCAGAACCAAGAGTTAGATTATGTAAGTCGAAAAAAAGGGTTCAATTCAATTGCTAAAGCATTGTTTAATAAGTTATCACAAAAGGCATACGATGCAAGTTACGTATATAGGCCTACAATTAAATCTGTTTTGTGTAACTGGTTAATCAATCATCCATTCTATAGTATTAGTGAATTTCTTGACACCACTGTAAATGTATTTTAAATTTTAAGCTGCATTGCTCTGTATTATGATTTTTATTATTGTTATTGTTATTATTACCAATATTATTTATACATAATTATAACAATTCTATAATCAACTGACAATAACAACAATCCAGGTTGCCAGGCAATGATAAAAAAAAAAACAAAAAAAATATGAAAAAAATGAATGAACTGTCTAAACAATTGAATCAAAATATCGTCGGCTTACAAGCAAAATATATTAAGTCAAAAATATTACCTCTGAGAAAAGCTCTTAACAAAACTGAATCCTCAAAATATAATTTTTAGTAAGTTACTTCTCTTTATGTGTAGGTATTTAATTTTTCCAATTCTAAGTTCATGTAGGGTAAAGATGCCTGTTTCCGTGATACCCCTAATCCCGTGATACTTTTTTTAAAATTGATGTCAGTCAAAGCTTTGCCGTTCGACCATAGCGCCTGACATCTTTCTCGAAAGAGTGTATCTTTCGCCTACTTTTGAGACATCGTTGAACTTCCTAGCAAAATACCCTACTCCATGACATTCAGTGAAAAAAAAACGTATTACGGAATTAGGAGTATCACGGAATTAAGCAACTTTACCCTACATACATTATATGCATTCTACACGCCTTTACTTAATGTGTTTTGCCTGTAAACCGACGATATATAATAATAATAATAATAATAATAATAATAATAATAATAATAATGATTTATTTTAGCTGGCAGAGTTAAGGCCGTAAGGCCTTCTCTCTCACTCAACCAGCAAAAAGAGTATATACATATGCATGAACTTACAAAGAATTCAACAATTTGATTTAGATGAGAGTTATATGTATACAAGTGTTATTTACGAATTAAACAGCAAAATATTATGAACTATTAATTAAACACTGAAATAAACTGTGTAGCAGAATTAAGCTAAAATACATAGAATGTTAATATATTTCAAATAATATTAGATAATAGAAAGAGATTATTATGAGACAATTTTGAAAATACAGCACAATCAGGATGATGTTTAAAAGAAAGAAGTAGTCCCTAACAATGTAGTCAGTGATAGTTTAAATCAGTATGATTGGAGTGAAATGCTAATAAGGTTATCTTTTAAACTGTTCTTAAAGGTGTTTATTGTCTTGCAGCCCCTAATACTTTGTGACAAGGAATTCCATTGACGCTAGGTGGATACTGTAAAAGATGATGAATAACAAGACGTTCTATGAAGAGGTATACTTAGCGTGCCACAGATAAGTGATCTGGTATTTACATCGTGGTTTTAGCGTGTTGTTAAGGGTAACAACTGAAACATTGCTGTTATTAAGGAGTTAACTAAACGCTTATGGGTGTCATTTGAAATTTCGAAGGGGAAAATATGAGGGGTGTTGGGGTGAAACTTAAAAAGGCAATTGACACTGAACTTCTCCCTCAATATCTAAATTGACTATTATTTGTTTAAATGAAATCTAATTCAAATAAAAAGTTATATAGACTAGGAAGTATTAAAATGAAAGTCCGGTGTATATTATATCACGTATAAATCCACTGTAGTACCAAATCTGAATTTCTTCGGTAGTTAACTTAAATTTTCATATTCTTCGTTTATTACGGATATTTAATATACCGTACCCCAAAACTGTATTAGGCCTATTATAAGTATATATCGTGTCATTTTTGACACAAAATTGTAGCACAATGTATTCCGGTTCATCCGTGGCGTCATGTACAATGAGAGTTGTGGAAACGCGCATTATAACGGAAGCGTAAGTACCTTACCACTGAGTCGAGACATCTCGCAGTTCTCTGCTGTAATTAAGCTGTTGTAATGCGGAAGGTGGGAGCCGTGTAATACCTCATCCTGACTACAATCCCCGAGCTTACAGTTGATTCCTGCTCAGATGAAGGTGCCTGTACACCTCATCTCTTTCTGCTACGTCAGGAATCTGACCTCTCTACAAACCTCGAAACTTGTCAGAGTTTTCTTCAGAACTCCTTTAAGTTTAGCGTAAGTTCTCTCGGAACTATAATTACGAACTGAATTATAATTATTATGTTTCAATTTATGATCAAACATAATATTAATTAGCAATTAAATAATACGTTTCCGTACAAACAGGAGTATATTTTGTAGAAAACGTATGAATTGAATCTATTTCAGGTTATTTTCCAAGGAAACGAAGTCTACAAAGAAACATGTTCATATTGCTGTCTACGAATTTCTCGACCAGAAAATTAATCTAACACCGTCGCTGCTGACTTGCTTAGCGGAGGATGATTTCAGTAGGATATCAGTAGAGACTTTTTTTTCTTCTATTAGCGATAAACTCGAAATAGTACATTATGCAACGAGCCTATAATGATAGTAATTAAGACGCAAGTATGAATATTTATGAAACGAGAGCAAGCGAGTTTCATAATATTCATACGAGCGTTTTAATTACCATTATAGGCAAGTTTCATACGACTTTTTATGCTCGACCATATTTCTAACTAGAAATTATTCAGATGTATACATTTTATTTGTACCTGACAAGATCGGAAGTGACCTTGTTCTAGGTCGTGAATTGTGAGATGTGCGCAGACGCGAAAGTATTGATTTTTTCTGAGGAACAATAATGTCATTGACCTTGATGTAATCCCGTTAAACTTGATATAACCTTGATTATTGAATTCGACATTGAAAAACGAGATGACAAATTGAATTTATTTGAATATTATTTACAATTAACGCTAATTATTATAATAACAGAACATAACCTTCTGCGACAGTATTGGATTTCCAGCCTCCGTGACTTTTCGCTAATTCTCTTTCGATTGCATATCCGAGAATAATCGATACTTGCGGTTTTATAACGGTACAAAGCTGACTTGTCATTGGCTGAACACCTGTAAGCTGAGTTGTCATTGGCTGAACACCTGTACTTTAATGAGTAGGTGTACTTTAATTACATGCATTAAAGGACTGCTACCAGGTGTATAATTACTACATTTCGGCATGGTCGAGCATAAAATGATTTGTAGTTGAGGTTAGACATATGTACACGTTTAGTGTTAAATACAGTCCATCTATGATAATATTTTTGTCGCGAATTTTATTATTTCTTGCGAGTCTTAATTTGCGTGATAAAAAAATTGTGCCTTTCTTATTTTCTTTATTTTAACAGCAAATGATATCTAGTTTTGGTAGAAATAGATGGTACATAGTCAAACCTTTTGACTTTACCTTATTATATATATATATATATATATATATATATATATATATATATATGCGTTAAGACTTAATAAAAAGTACTTTTGCCTGCCAGTTAATACTTAGCTTGACTACCCGTTGGGAACATTGCTTTTTTGGCATATATATGAACATAAAAGAAGGATTTTAACTGCAGGCCTACTTCATACAATAAGCGTTTGTCAATCAACTCCGCATATTTCAGCAAAAAATAGGGAATTTAACGATACCGTACTCCAGCCAATGAATCTTTGCAAACAATTTTCATTCTCTTTGCTAAGTTTAGCAATTAGTTCCCAAAGTAAAGTGATGGTGTGAAGATGGGAAGAAAAACCGAAATAAGTGGGTCTTCTCTTGTGTTGCAATACTGTAGTCATCGGTTTTATTTTAGTGACTATTACACTTTTACTACTTCATACTACTTTTCACCAATAAAACTGTACGAAAGGATGTTTCAACCAATCATGGCTGTTTATCGCTACAATTTTATCACTTCCGCAGCATTTGTTTTTATCACTTTCCTAGAATATGTTTGTTTTTATCACTTCCCTAGCATTTGTTTATTATCACTTCCCTATCATTTTTTATTTGTTTGCCAACATTTCAAAATGCAAATTCTTTCTCTATAAAACATGCTTTGCGATCGTCATTTGTTTCCCGCATAGATAGTCAACTGAAAATGGTGGCTTCGTTCAAACGTTTTAGTGAAGCTAACATTAGTGAAATATAATTATTTCAGCAAGTCAAATAATATTTTATTGTATTAGAGTACTTTATTTCATCTAATCTTTATATATTTTCTTCTAATCGTATAATAGTCAATTAAATCCGACTCGAGTTTTGATTTTCTCTAGATAAATCAAAACCTCTAGTGAGATTACTGTTGATAATATATTATTACAAGAGGTCTTCGATGAAATCGGAAAATATTGCTACTTTTTGTAGTTATGTTGCAGTTTGTCCATTTCATTAATTTGGAGATAACAGTAAGGTAAAGTAATAATTGTGTTAAATATCACTAGATTTTATCATCCATAATGTCCTTGAACTAAATAATAGGGCATATCAAATATTACAATAATCTTACATTAAATCCGTCGAGTAATAATAATAATAATAATGTATATAAACATTTCTTAATAAGTTATATAGGCTATTTATGTAAATGTGTTTAAATTGATTTTCGCGCCCAAGAAAATTTGGTAGAGGAGATGTGGTGGGTTATTACACGATGACAGACATTGTATTGCGACATTATCGCGAAAATGTTGATATTTTATTAAACACACAAAATAATCTTAAAATTGACACGCGAAATTTTAAGGAAATTACTGCCATAAAATACGACCTACGATATCAGAATTTATCAATCAGGAGCCTAGATGGGTATTTGACTTTAAGATCATAGCTTCTTACCGTCAGAAATGAATGAAATATTTAGTTTAGAGTCAAGTTATTAGATTTCCTCTGCCTATTATCTATACATGGTTCAGAAATAAAGACTTTTCCGTCGACAAAATTAGATTTATTCTTTTTCTAACAAGTTTCGTTAGATTTGTCTTTATCTAGCAATTGTTATAATCTAATTATATATCCATATCAACACTGTACTGCCAACGACAACAAACCAACCGTGAAGATCGATATGTTACCTTGTAATGATCCAATACAATAACTCCAAATGAAGTGACCTTATGCAATCCTAGTGATATGATGTTGAAGTACACGATCTCTCTACTCGAGGTCTTGTAGGACTTATGAAATATAGCACATGAGAAACTACATACTCAAAGAGTATGGGGAAAGGAAAGGTGGTAAGCCCATTTCTGAAGAAAGGTTTCACAAGAGACTATGGTTATTTTAATCATGACTAAAGATAGGAATTTACCCACAGAGACTACAAGGTTAGGTATGCATAGAGTGTTCGTTGTACGCACGAGAAACATATCCCCATTCAATTGCTGCGATACAAAATACATTTCAGTTGTAACCTGGCCATACCTCAGGCTTCATGTCATTCATGACGTAACGATAGTCTAAGCACAACTAACCTATATCCTCATGTTGTGGTATAAATTTCCACCTTTAGTCATGACCTAATAATGGCAAGAAAACTGAAATCTTGAGAAAATCCTACCTTAGTTTTGATAAAAATATGAGAGGACTATGAAGTAGGCCTATTGAAAGAAAATAATAAACTGTTTTTTTTTCTTTCTGTAGTGAAGTGAAAATATCTAGAAGGATTTTTTCACACATCAATAAGTCAAGTTTCATTATAAAAATTCTAACTCTCTATTCCATATTCTTGCTTTCACTGTGCTATACACGAAAATTCTGGTGTCTGCGCCATCTTCAAGCATTTAACATGGATGCCTCCCGTGGATTTCATTTCTTTGTAGAAGTTCCTCCTTCTTGACGAAAGGTCTAAATAATGAAGATTGTAAAACGACAGCAATGAAATTGAAGTACACAAAGAAATTCTAATCCAAGTTCGCCAATCATAAATTCCACTTCACTCGTCGGGTTATGAATTCGCTTATGTCCTAAAAAGACGATACTCTAGCCGTTTGGCTAATAGTGAGCAATACATCCCTAGGCCTTACATATGAAACTTACCCCTAACACAAGAACAGACTCCGCCTATGTTTGTTATGCGAAGGAAAACTGCAAGAAATTATGCAGGGCGGGGGGGGGGGGGAACGTGTGTTGTCTTACCAAGGGACTGTAGAGTTAAACCCCGACTCTGGATTCAGAACGTGGCACGTTTTGCATTACTGTATTAGAGAGCTTGGACGTGGTTTTTAGTGGGGTAATTACGTGCTTGCTGCTATCACACGGAAAGACTTTAACATATGCGATATAATAACAACATTATTACTACCATTACGCAAAATGTCACTTGTAAGCAATTATCTATCTATTCATTAGATTTTACCGGTATTTCTGATCTTTGTTTCGCTAAATATCGAAAGTGGGGAAAAAGATTAAGGTATCTGGGCACAATATAGGATTTGTGGAGGCGTGAGTCTATGACGACAAGCAGCATGAAGATGTGAAGAACATCATGAAATATTGGGTAGAAACGCTGGTGACGAAGTACACGGTGTTCCATTCAAACCTCCCTGATTTAAATTAATAATTGCTAACAAAGTATGTGGATTTATGAAATGACACTGGTACTAAAAGAAAGAGAAACTC
This sequence comes from Periplaneta americana, assembly GCF_040183065.1. Taxonomy (NCBI): domain Eukaryota; kingdom Metazoa; phylum Arthropoda; class Insecta; order Blattodea; family Blattidae; genus Periplaneta; species Periplaneta americana. The sequence goes on from NC_091131.1 coordinate 48,887,927, forward strand.
AAAGAATTTGTATTTCATTTGTTTGAAGTTGATTGTTTTGTCACTACGTTGCGCAACAATCGCAAAAATCGCAAAAGCAAATATGGCGACTTAACAGCAACGCGGGCAAAGGTTGGTGTGGTATGCGGAGACGAAATCCGTGATTTCAACGCAACGAAATTACAGACGAGTGTACGAAGGAGTTGCACCTGTTGCAAAATCAACTAGGCTCTAGTTCAATAATTTGCTTACAGTGTCCTAAAACAATCTGGTGGAGCTCGGCGTTCCCTGACAGAAGAAAAGGTAGAAGAAATTCGAGCGGGGTTTCAGAGAAGCCCGAGTAAATCCATTCGCTAGGCATCAAGGCAATTCAATGTGCTTCCAACAACTCTATAATTTCGTTCCGTTGAAATCACAGATTTCGTCTCCGCATACCACACCACCGTTTGCCCGCGTTGCTGTGGAGTCGCCATTTTTCCTTTTGCGATTGTTGCGCAACGTAGTGACAAAACAATCAACTTCAAACAAACGAAATACAATTTCTTTGAGTTTCTCTTTCTTTTAGTACCAGTCTCATTTCATAAATCCGCATACCTAGTTAGGAATTATTAATTGAAATTAGGGAAGTTTGAATGGAAAACCGTGTATTTCGATGAGACAATACGGAACCTTGTGCTTCGATATGATAAATCCCTCAATTTAAAAGGTAAATATATGGAGAAGCAGTTGAAAGTTTGTATAATCTTGTGATAATAAAATAAAATTACAACTGCAGTCGCTTCACAACTTCAAGACAACTAGAATTTACTATCTAGATTGCAATATAATCAAACAAAATTTTTGCATTCACTTTAGTGAAATGAAAGCATAATTTTCTTTCTACAGGAAGTGAATTTTGTTTAAATGTTCATCTGTTCAAAATTCGTTCATATGGAAGAAAATATTGAAGTCCTTGGGAGCAAAGATCCATTCCATTATAATGTGAAGATATAGTGATCTACAGCGATAATACAGTGAAATATCATGTTAAAGACTAGATGGGAACTTTGGTGGCAGACTGCTTCGATGAAGGGATATAAAAATGTGTGCCTTAATATGGATGACGCTAGTAGAAAAACTCAATTGTTCTGACGTCCACCCAAAGTTTTGAAGTCAATGTGGTCTCGTTCGATCGGGTGTACGACTACGATGCGAGGATGTCCTTGAGTGGCGACTGGCGGCCATTTTGGGAGTAGGCGAAAATTTTCGGGCAGTATATCTCGCAACTCCGACGTGCTAGCACGCTAATTTTAATGCCAAACGAAATATTTCGTCTAGATCTGTTAATTTGAGCCAGACATATTGACGCAAAATCCACGGCCGTGGCCTTGACACAGCCACACTCCGACTTTTTTTATCTCGACAAAGGAGGACATATGCAGCCAGTTTCGATATTTCTCGGATAGGTGGCCGAACTGTCGCAGAAAATGAGAAGTTGGCATATGATAAATAATTGAAGATCTAACATTCTAAGCGTGCTAAATGCCAATTTTTTTAATTTCACTTTATTTAATCTAAGAAAGGATCATCCATATGAGAATATCATACTAAATTATGTTTGTCGTAGCTCAACTGTAGGTAACTCATTTATGTGCCAAAAGACAGTGTTGTAGGTATCCCAACATGCAATGCGCTGTGTGTTTTTGATCAATATTTCAGAAAGTTGTTTTTGACGTTTAGCACAGTCAAAATGTTAGTTTCTCAATTGTTAACGAAAATCTTCTAGTTTACAAACATGCCCATAACTCATTTCATTATTATATATTTTTTTATTATATTATATATATATATATATATATATATATATATATATATAACAAGATATATTTAAAAACTATGATATACATAAAACAGAAATATAAATTAAACAATTTACCCCCGTATGAGGAAACCCTCGTGGTCGAGAGTTCATTAAAGCATGAACAACTGAATAGGGATCTATAAATTAAATTACGATGACTATTTCACTTCTACTACGTCACACTACTTTTCACCAATAAAGCGGTACGAAAGGACGTCTTTCAACCAATCATGGCTGCTAATCGCACAATTGTATCGCTTCTCTGCATTTGTTTAATTTTATCGCTTCCCTAGCATTTGTTTGTTTTTATCACTACCGTAGCATTTGTTTCGTTGTTTGCCAACATTTCAAACTGCAAAATCTTTACGGTACTATAAAACATGCTTTGCGATCGTCATTTATTTCCTGCATAGATAGTAGATTGAAAATGGCGCCTTAGTTCAAACATTTTGGTGAAGGTAACAGTAGTGAAATAAAATTTTAATAAGTCAATTAATATCTATTTTATTGTATTAGAGTACTTTCTTTCTTCTAATCTTTATAACTTTCTTCTGTTTTTATTATCTCCCTACCATTCGTTTCTTTGTTTGCCAATATTTCAAACTGCAAATTCTTTACGGTACTGTAAAATATGCTTTGCGATCGTCATTTGTTACAGCATAGATAATCAACTGAAAATGGCGGCCCCATTCAAACGTTTCGGTGAAGATAACATTAGTGAAATAAAATTTCAGGAAGTCAATTAATATTTTATTGTATTAGAGTAGGCCTACTTTATTTCTTCTAATCTTTATATACTTTCTTCTAATTGTGTAACAGTCAATTAAATCCCATTCGAGTTTTGATTTTCTCTAGATAAATCAGAACCTCTAGTGAGATTACTGTTGATAAAATGCTTAAATTTATTTACGAGGCAATAAAATACGATATTTTGATAATTACAGATAAAGTATTCAGCATACAACAGAATACAATTGAAATTCGGTAGTCATACGCATACATATTCAGAAAATAATAACATTCGAGTCATATTTTCACGTACAAATGTTTCAATATTCAGTAAACAACAGACCTACAACTTATAGCAGTGACTTAACATTTTGACATTTACATGTTCGTGAATATATAGGACATAGAAGGAAGTATTGTTCACTTATAAGAGGACGGTCGAGAAAATACATAGTGGCTAGGAATACTGTACGATTCATTTTAATTGAATTCCGCATTAGGCAATTGTTTTGAGGTTATGTAGGTAGTAAGACAGGAAAAAAGTGATTCAATAGAATAGAAGATCACAAGCCTAGCACTCGAACAAAGAACGAGTTCAGTATATCGATCTTTTTCGATTCTCGCCTGGCACTGCCGGCTCGATAATTAGTTCACGGGGCAGCTCTAGTTTTGTGACGTAATTCAATTTTGGCATTACAGTACATAAAAGCGAGGCTAAATTAAGTAGACGTCGGGATTACTGGTCGCACGCCGCCCGGCTGCCTGCGTAATGCCAAGGTACACTGCGACAAACCGCTCTCCACCACTAGGAATGCGCGGATTCTCTTTACTTGCATTGTATGACGAACAAACAAGCCTCGAGTCCCTGTACCAAGATGTATCAAACATTACAGCCCGTCGAATTGCTGTCGAGAATTTGTGTACATTCTTGCATTTTCATGTTATTGCTAAATACAATAATTTGCATAAGTAATCCTAGTATCTTAATTATGGTTTATTTAACGACTCTCGCAACCGCCACTACTGCCGCGTATGAACATTTTGTCAGTAGTGGCAAAAAAACCGGACGAAAACAGTAATTAGCTGCGTGGCTGTTGTTCAACTGCACAGGTGGTTTCGGGTCCAAGGAATATGCACCGACGCTCTGGAGTGAACATGGCTCTGAAATCAGCTCCGGTTTTTTTTGCCAGGATGCGGGGGCAAAGGCTAATTGAGATTTCTCGGTCTCTGACCGGGTCAAACATCCTGATAGAATTAATATTTAACCCTTGCCGTGACTTTCGGTGAAGTCCGGAGGGCCCAATTAGTCAAATCCACTCTCCTCATCTCCACGCTTGGGCCCCCTGGAATTTAATAAGATGCGAAAGAGATAGTGGTGTGCGGAAAGCAACGGGATGTTACCGCATTTAGGCCTATCCTTCCCAAGAAAACTGCAAACATGAACAAAGGAAGCTTTTAATAGAAGAAGAAGGATCTTCTGCGGACCTCTGGAAAAAGAACTAAGGAAGAGACTAGTGAAGTGCTTTGTGTGGAGTGTGGCATTGTACGGGGAAAGAACATGGACATTACGACGAAATGAAGAGAAACGAATTGAAGCATTTGAAATGTGGATGTGGAGAAGAACGGTGCGTGTAAAGTGGACAGACAGAATAAGAAATAAAATTGTGTTTGAAAAAGTGAGTGAAGAAAGAATGATGCTGAAACTGATTAGAAAGAGAAAAAGGAATTGGTTGGGTCTCTGGTTGAAAAGAATAATAGACGACATTAGGATACGTGGATCATATGCGGAGACTAAGAGGAAGGCAGAAAATAGGAAAGATTTGAGATTGCTGGGTTTGCAATGAAAGACCTGCCCATGGACAGAACATTTATGTGTGTATGTTCAGAATGCCTGGAATATCGTGTCTAAGAACAGTCGCTATTTGCAAAGACTAGTCAATTCCATGCCCACTCGACTACAAGATGATCGAGATAAGAGGAAGATAGACTAAATATTGAATTGTGGCTTTTTGTTTTGTTTTTTGAACGCTTAATTGTTTGAATGTTTTAAGGCCGACGCCAGTAAATTTGTTATGTTTATGCCACGAAAGATATTTTATTGAGAATAAAATCTTTTTTCTTTCCATTTGCAGCCACAATATCATAATGATAATGATAAAGTCATGGCATAATATATTAATGAACCTGATGTTAATTACTAAAATAATCATAAAAGAGAAAGGAGCCATTATGTCTAGTTTGTCTCTCTCAAAAACAGAACAAAAAAGGACATAAAAAGCACGAGGTTGTAGTCGAACGCAGGACCTCACGAATAAGAGGCGTGAACGCTACCATTATGCTATCGAATAACACACAGTATACTTCAATTATAACTGTAGATATCAGGCAACGTGGTCCAACAACATGTAACATCGCCTGTCTCCGAATTGTAGCGAAGATACCCGAAGGGAACTTTGTTTCAGGAGAGGGGCCACTTTTTCTTTTGACAGCTGTACTTACATCACTTTGTTCTTTCGCAGCAGAGACTATAACATTATTTAACTAACCCGTGAGGCACCTACGGAAACATTTTGGGAAACAGTGCATTAAGAAATGTCGAATATTATCGTTATTGTGATCTCATTTCCGAACAGGGCTTTGGCAAAATATTGTGTTATCAATACATCTTCCAACCACTTTCGAGTACGTCTAACCTTCAAATGTCGTGTGACAGATGGGCAATCTATGTGTAAATAGGTAGACATGCAACTCTTTTCAAGACACTCTTCAAGCTACAGAAATTACAAATGATAAGTGCACAGACAATCGACATATTAGAAGATAACTCATCCAAACTTTGCTTAATTTATAACAAATCCTAGAATACCTACCGGGAATCGAACTCCGGTGTTTCGGGTGAATGATATTCAGAAAGGCCTTCTTAAGGGGACACTGCCAAGGAGAAAACTAAAGCAACAGATTACTACAATTCTCAACGTATCGTCTGTACCAAAACACACATAGTGCTCAATCAGGAGTTAGAGGGACTATAATGTGAAGATGCATTAATTCGTCCGTATTATCTCACAATTTCGATAACCAAATCCTAGAAAAATGGCTTTAATAACTGTGATTTGTGACCTATGTGATGGCAGGCAGCCACTTTACCGATCCGCCTTCTGACGTGTGAACGCTGCCAGTCAACATGTCGGCTTTAAGCCCACCTGATCGGATTATCGTGGGTTTTTATATATATAAAAAGGTCTTCCTACCTGAACACAATGGCGGATGAATTCCAATTTTCATCATCCCACTATACAAGCCAGAAAATTACACTTCCTCCCTCATCCCTCCTCCTCCTGGCTTTTTCCCATCTCAACCTCACTACCTCTAATCTCCATTTCTTCGGTAGTGCGGCCCCCCAACTCATCTCTTGCTGCAGATCAGTCCATTCGTCTTACGATAAGCAGCTCGCCTGGTTTCCGCATTTCCAACACGGCGGAATTCGAACTGTACTGCCATCTATCAGCCCAGAATATGAAGTAAAAACTTATTCTGCTGACGTTTATTTTGTATGAATTCTTCATTCTTTATTGTAATCATAAGCATCAAAATGGACGCTATGAACACAGCTACATTAAAAAATTTTAAAATTACAATAAAATTGATGATGTTCAGTCAACTGTCCGAAGACAGATTTGAACCTCACAAGTGATACCAAGAAGGCACCACTTATGAGGAAACTAGAGCAGGCGGTAATGGGGTAGGGTGGCCAGTTCCTTTCCCCTCCATTGCATACATCGCCGACTAGCTACACATTGCATTAGTCAGACTTCAGATGCATACAAACAATTGTTCTTTCTCTTACACATATCGTCAAGTGAGATGTACTGGCTGATAATACAGGGTGTTAAAAAAGTATCCAATATTTTTTAGGAGATGATAATAAGCATGAAAACAAGAAAAAAATATCTAGTAAACATGGGTCTTACAACACATATTTTCTGAGATCTGAACACTTGTTCATAGGAGGTGTTCAATGTGACGTCCATTTATGGCAATGTATTTTTCTGCCCTACAATACAGCAGACTACCAGATAATCATACCGTAGTTGACACACCTGGCATGGAATAATGATACGTCGCAAGGAATACTGAAAACAAAAGTATGGTTGCGAATATGAGCGGGGTTCAGCAGAGATGGTGTTGTGAATTTTCGTAATCAGCATGTGTGGACTGATGAAAATCCCCATGCAGTTGAAGAAATAAGGCATCAGCACCGATTCTCAATCAAAATATGGGCAGGCGTTCTTGGCGATAGATTAAGGAACATTTGTGTTACCACAGAGATTAAATGGGGCTCGTTATCAGGACTTTCTTATTAACGTATTGCCTACCTTGCTGGAGTATGTGCCATGCCAGCAAAGACTACAGATGTGGGTCATGCATGATGGCACACAAGCACATTTTTTCCGCAATGAGCGTGAACACCTGACGCTGACATTTCAGGACTGCTGGATTGATTGGGGAGGCCTCACACCTTGGCCTACTCGTTCCCCAAACCTAAATCCCCTAGATTTTTGGTTATCAAGAACAACCAGGTCAATTTCAAAGAGTGCGTGATTCCTTACCCCGAAGGGCAGAGGAATGCATTGCCATGAATGGACGTCACATTGAGCAACTCCTATGAACAAGTGTACAGATGTCAGAAAGTATGTGTTGCAGGACCCATGTTTATTAGACATTATTTTCTTGTTTTCATGCATACTAGCACCTCCCAAAATATTGGATACTTTTTAACACTCTGTATATGTGCATATCAGTCGATCCCAAAAGACAAAATATATGATTATGTCTCATGACCAGAATATTGTACGAAACGGAAATATAAAAATTGGAGATTTATCCTTCGAAGATGTGGAAAAATTCAAATATCTTGGAGCAACAGTAGCAAATAAAAATGACATTCGGGAGGAAATTAAACGCAGAATAAATATGGGAAATGCCTGTTATTATTCGTTTGAGAAGCTTTTGTCATCTAGTTTGCTGTCAAAAAATCTGAAAGTTAGAATTTATAAAACAGTTATATTACCGGTTGTTCTGTATTGTTGTGAAACTTGGACTCTAACTTTGAGAGAAGAACAGATATTAAGGGTGTATGGGAATAAGGTTCTTAGGAAACTATTTGGGGCTAAGAGGAATGAAGTTACAGGAGAATGGAGAAAGTTACATAACGCAGAATTGTACGCATTGTATTCTTCACCTGACATAATTAGGAACATTAAATCCAGACATTTGAGACGGGCAGGGCATGTAGCACGTACGGGCGAATCCAGAAATTCATATAGAGTGTTAGTTGGGAGACCGGAGGGAAAAAAACCTTTGGGGAGGCCGAGACGTAGATGGGAGGATAATATTAAAATGGATTTGAGGGAGGTGGGGTATGATGATAGAGATTGGATTAATCTTGCACAGGATAGGGACCGATGGCGGGCTTATGTGAGGGCGGCAATGAACCTTCGGTTTCCTTAAAAGCCATTTGTAAGTAAGTTTTATACGAGTAAATAGATCGATCATTCGTGACATTATACAAAAATTTTAAATAGCCTACCACAGGCTATATTCAAATTTTTTAATGATTATATTATGATTATAAGAAATTAGACTGATTTTTAAGTACAGTAGAACCTCTATTACCCGTGGTAATGAAGGGGGCGGAGTGAACGGTTAATCGAAAAAATCGGATAATCCGTACCATAAAAGATTTTCATAAATTAAGTGCATAATACAGTTTCGTAATTTTCTCCGTGGTCTTTTGTTTTAATACGCTAGGTAGTGGATCAGAAGTTCACTAATTTAAGTCTGGTTTTCAACGACCAGTTTTTAATGGCCAAGGAAATTCCTTATGACGGCTGTCTGTGGAAAGATAGGAATAGTACAGGTCTCATGTAGTAGAATTACATACTTTATACACTTTATATTTGTTTTTCATTAAATCGCGCACAATTGCAATTCCTATCTCATATTCTGATACGACGTGAACCACGGTTTTTTTCACAAACCACTATTACTTTTTCGTAGCACAACACGTTTTCTTTTGACACCTGTGGAAGACATTTTGCATAGAAGTTAGACGCCACGGCCACTCGAAGACTAGATCATACTGTGTAAGGGTAAAGGTTTGTGTAAAAAAAACTCTGTAGAAAAAATTCGTCCTAATGTAATGTAGAGTACAGTACTTCATATTTTTTTCTGCAGAAAAAAAAAGAGCGCGAAAGAAAGACAGTCGGATAATCCACCAATCGGTTAATAGGGTGACGGAAAATTGGGGTTTACTGTAACTGTCAGCAGAAACAAGTTACCGTATTGTGGAATGCTGCAATGTTATCACATCACCTATATGGTAATATAAAAATCCATTATGTATAATATTACTTTCGATAAAAGTCTGCCGAGTTAGCTCCGTGGTAGCGCGTCTACCTCCAGATAAGTCGGCTCGGGTTCGATTCCCGGAGGAATAAGGTATTTTCGTGTAAAATTTCTACCTCAGGAGTAATCATTAAATTATGCACCAGTAGCCCTGGGTTAAATCCCAAATCTCTTCGCAGTGATGAAGAGAAACCATACGTCACTGTTGATAGTGATTCGGACGGGGGCGTTAAAGTTTGGCGGCCCCTTGGTGCTACTCGACAGTAGTAGGCTACGTGACGGCATGGTTTTCCCCTTCTCCCTTCCTCATCTTATTATCACCCATTACACACACTACACTTAGACGAACACTTACACATACAGTCACCCTCCTACACAACATAACTCTCCACAGATACATATCATGTAAAGCGTGGTCCGCTGAAGTGGTGTGCAACTTGAAAAATGAATCGCAGTCCCGCCACATATCCGCAATATGCGGAACCCGAATCACGCAAGTGAAAGTGGGTGGGCATTGGATACATACATACATACATACATACATACATACATACATACATACATACATACATACATACATACATACATACATACACACATACACACACACACACAGACTGAAAATCGAAGTTTTAACCTCGACCAACCGAAATTAATCAACCCTAAACTGAAAATTAGTATGTTTACATAAACTTCCCATCCAAGCAGTCCTTGGTTCCACTCCCGACGTGCGCAATGAAAGAGATTTATTTTCCGTCCACGGTACAATGTCCCTTGCCATATGCTGTCGTGTGTTGCCTCAATGGGCCTTGTGCCGTGCTGATCACAAGACTAGTGAGGTTCACAATGTGCGCCTAACTAGTATTGGTCAAAAGACATACCCTTCCCGTAGTGGACCGAGTCAGTATGACAGTATGAAAGGAGGAAGCGAAACGTGATAAGGAAAGAGAAAATCAAGACTAACTTTAATTACCATACTGTACCCTAGTTAATAATAACAAACAAATCTTGTAAGACTGTAATAGCCAAAAATGTACGGTATCATATAAACGTGTTTCTTATAAACTGAGTAAGTTAAATCTGTGGGATCTAGTCGTAATGTCCTACATTCCGTTACTATGAATACGTAAGTGATCCAGAAAGCATCTAACAGCAGTTGAGACACCTTTATTAAAAGTAATAGAGGTGACGAAAAATACGAAGTGAGTAGCGGGCGGCATCTTCACGTCATATAGAGGTCTAGGGAAACATACTTTCGTGGAGTGTAGAATCTGACAATATGTCAATCATAAGGAAACTTTGGAAATTTAATTAAAATAATAGGTCTTATATATTTTTTAATGTGCGAGTATGTGTCCTGGACCTCTGTCGCGGAAAGAGGGCCTAGCCGATGCTTAGTACATAATTATCGTAGGACCTGTTTTTACTGTACTTTTTTTTTATTCATTACGTCTAACATTGGAAGTGCGTTGGACCGCAGTGACAGAATAAAAGAAATCGCAGTATTCTAGTCTTATTCCTAAATTTGTTAAGCAAGTACCACTATTTTAGTAGGGTATTTATAATAAAGCTATGATACGGCCATCAGGACTAAAGACAAAAACAGGAGGATTGTCAGCATGTCTAGGTTACAATGTCAAGTGATGATAGTACTACCAACGCACGAATGCGACAAGATTAAGGTAACAGATTGACAGCACTGTAGCTAAGCACTACTAGATCTCAATTCTAACCTAAATAATCTGTAAATAGGTAATACTTTTATTTACGCGGAATGTTCCCAAACCCACAACGATGCTGCTTTAATTCGTAACTTAACCTATTGTTTTTCGTCACGATACTCGAAAGTACAGTACTATTTCTATATCTATGAAGTACTCTGATGAGAGAGAATTAACAAGATACTGGTACTAATTTTGTGTCTAGATCAGCTATCCTCATATACAAAGTTTCACTCTCTTTTAATACTAGCAAACAAATAATCAAATATTTATCGTATTTACTCACATGAACGATGCGTCTTGTTTCTGCTCTTCACATTTCGTTATTTTAGCTGAACAAGGAATATGATTCACATTCACACACAACATAAACCAAACAGACAGGACTATCAAACCTGTATTACAAAAAAAAAAAAAAAAGAGAGAGAGAGAGAGAGAGAGAGAGCGCGGGAAATGCAGTCATTGGAAGACGTCACGATACATTGCAATCACATGCAAATAAAGTTGATTCTTTCCTCGGTATTAGGTTGATGTCACTAAAAGTAGCCTAATCTTATAATTATGTAATTCTTGATTTAAAAAAAGTGCCTCAAAATTTTATACCAGTGTTTATTGCTATTTGAATGTATGACTCTGCCACCATCGCAATACGTATTGCTTTTCTTCCCCCCCCCCCCAAATAAATAAAATATGTTAACAAGTTAAAAATGTGCTCAAAAGATAATATTCACATACTTTTACGCTATTTTTTGTTAGAGTTGTGATACTTCATCTGCCTCCTGAAACCGTTTTAGTGCGGGAGAGAAAAGAGTGCATAATTATGTAAGACGGGAATGGAAGATTGTAAGCATGCGTAGAACAGCACTCCTCCCACTCTATATTACATCCCATTTCCAGAATCAGCATCACCATCATCAGGTCGGTTTCACAGCGCTCTTCGACGTTTTCAGCAATCAAATCTCCATCTTTTCCTGTCCATCCACTGATTTTCAGACCTCGCCTTCTCATCCCTTTGTTGACTCCTTCCAGGGGGGAAGAAAGAAAGAAAGAAAGAAAGAAAGAAAGAGTTGGATGGAAGGAGTCCTGAAATATCTGTTGTTAAAATTTTAAAAAGACAATTTCAAGGGAAAAATTGTTCCGGCCGGGTATCGATCCCGGGACCTATGGTTGAACGTACCAGTGCTCTGCCAACTGAGCTACCCGGGAACTCCACCCGACACCGTCTCAACCCTTCCCCCTGGTACGTTCAACCAGAGGTCCCGGGATCGATACCAGGCCCTGGAACAATTTTTCCCTTGAAATTATTCAAATCTGCTTTACAGGAAGCTTTACCTGAAAGACTAGATTTGTTTAAAAAGACAATTGTAGCTATATTTTTAAATATCAGTTGTATATTAAAATAAAATTAGAGTACAGCAAGAAACAATAATAATAATTTATAAAGCCTACTTACCTCTTACAAATAATTCAACTCTCTTCTGAAATCAACGCTAAAGTGAATATATATTTTTGTTGTGATTTGTAGTTCTGGTCACATAATTATATAACAGTTTGGCCATCCCCATGTTAAAAACGGTAACATATAGAAGAGAACAACCACCAGGATCGCCACTGTCAATTGGTAACGACCACTAGATGGAGGTACAGTTGTTCCATGCAATTCAAATGGGAGATGTAACTTCTTTGGCAGTCACTAGATGGCAGCATGATAAAATTGTTGCCTTCAAAGGCCATAAGGTTGATCAATCTGTTATATATGAACTGGGGTTCTAGCGAGACACCTCCACCGCTATGACGTCATCAGAGTGCACAGCTAAAATGTCAGAATTCTATCGAAAAAAATTCTGCACTGTATCAGGGCCACAACAGCATATAGAATACATTACCCAGTTTCGGGTATGAAACTACTGCCTGAGCAGCAACTCTGAAAATGAGGCAGGAACATGGCAAGGAACCGATAAGGGGGTGATCACAGAAGACTGTACCATATTAGGCTACAAATATACATGGCAGCAGAAATGCGGCATGGAAGTGATAAGATGGTAATGGCATTAGACTCAAGAGCTAATATTTGTCCTACAGAGGTGACACCCACACACACTCCCTAGCTGGCTGTGCTGAGTCACATCTCCCTGCTCTTCACTTCCTCATACCGTATGGTTTCAGAGCTGATGCTCAGACAATACAGTTGTCTTGGTTTGATTTTTTTTTTTTACAAAAGGGAAGTATGGACCTATAAAAACATAAGCAAATAATGAAGAAAATGCAATATGTTTTCCTTTCATATAATCCCAGCTCACAACAAATTTTTCACAATGGTTCACTCAAAGAGCATTGTACATGTCTTTCATCATTTTCATATTGCAGAACTCACGATTACAAATCAAATGAGTGGTCGTACAGAACTGTATAGGCCATTCAGTATCTCGTGAAAGCTACCTGTGCGTAAGGGGAAAGAAAAATGGACTGGGAAGCTTGCCTTCCTCGCTACACTTCCACTTGCAGATAGCTAGCTCACTTGCCCCCACCATAAGATTCTCGCAATAAGCTGCAGCGCACACTAGCATTTGGTTTCACGAGGTAACAAATGACCTATAGCTACTCTTAATATCGAGATATTAATGAAAGAATATGTGCAGCACAGCTAATTTTATACGCAACTTTGGCACTCTCATGTCTGTAGGCAAGGGAGGAGAAGTCATTAGGCATGGTCCCACAAGTCACATTAGCATTTGGCTGTGACTCACACTGTTGTAACAGCAAGCATTTGAAATTCTCCGTTTTTGTTACACCATGTACCCTGAAATGGGTCCTCATACTCAGTGCGGGGAAAAACATATTCTATGTCAAAATATGTATGTTAATGAGTTCAAAATGTGTACAAAAATAGCAATTCACACACATGCTATTATTGAAACATTTGTAAATTGAAAGTGAGAGTGATAGTATATATATATATATATACTGCATCAATTTGTTTCATGAATTTCACTGACAGTGACATCAGACTCACCTCGGTTAGTGAGGCCATCTGATTGTGCTTTGCGAACTGCACCTAGAAGAAATCACCTTAGAACTCAATAGTGAGACTTTTGCAATGAGCTGTTTTCTGGCAATTATGGAAGCTTTCATTTACAAGTAACTAGCAATTCGTATGATTTGACAAATACATCAGCTGAACAATGAATCTGCCATCAGCCACTACAAAATCCTTCTATTTTAGAAAACGTCGTTTTTTATGAAACCTCCTACGTGACAGTATAGAGCATAAGTTTTTCAGGAGAAAGGAAAAAGTAATTAAATATCAGTAAGCCTACATAAGAATAATTATTAGATAATTCGGTAGATGATGTTGGTGAATATGATATCCTGAAAAATTATGCTCTGTACTGCCCAGGGTGCGAATTAAGATTTCTTATGAGGGGGGGAAATGGAATCGTAAGATAGAGAATACCTCGTTGGCATTGGACCTCGAACTAATTTCGCCATCATTATTCATCATCATACATACAATAGCCTCGGTAAAGTTCACAGTGCAGTGTGCTGAACAATACAACATCCAACCGTATCGGAATTTCTCCGAACTAAATGTATTTACATATTGCATCATTTGCATCACTCCTCTTATCTTAATACACACAAACTGATGACAACAGAGCAACAGAGGCGACCTCAACCTCATTCCATATGGCTCAAAGCGTGGTCGCACAGAGTTGCTTGTCTTGCATCTTGATCATAATAATAATTATATCCATGCACAAGCTTAAGATGTGTAATTGCTAGATTATTGTTGTCAGCTTGCGGTGATAACACATCAATATTATTTTCTTTGCTTATTGTATACTTTATAAAGCATACTCGTGTTAAAACAATTATTTTTTGTGAGAGGGATAGAAGTTATCCCTGACAGGGATGTTAATATGAATTCATGAAGAGGGGGATAATTGTCCAACAGGGGTAGGGGGAAATCTCCCAGTTAATTCGCACCCTTCCTATCACATAGGAGGTTTCATAAAATCAAAGATGAAAAGCTTTGTCACACGAGTAAAAAATGGATTTTTCACGCAATCCAACAAAAGAAATCAGTAAGTATTGTCATCACCATCGAGTATAACCTGTAGTTTAACAAATAATTTTGGGCACAAGATTATTTTGTCTACTTAGGCATATATAGAACGAGTCAAACCTAAGTTACTGACATTCTTATCAAGCCATGAGAGCAGTGCACTGGGTTTTGCCAGCTTCTTGTTTGCGTTAAGCCCAACAAATGGGCACAAAGCATAGGTTTCCTATCACTTGTTGCACTAAGCTAATGACCCAATTCTGTTGTTACTTTACATTGACAATCTCCAGTTGTCTGAACTGTCGGCCTACTAAGGAATATTTAGTTTTAAACATGGTTAGATACACCCATTTTTCTCATTAAAATGTACCTATTGAAGAAGTCGTAGTTGTGTTTATGCAAGTTTCGGTAACAATTCAATTTATAAATCACCAACACTTTACCTTATAGGGACGAAACTTAAACTTCAAACTCCTTACCACATGTTGTATGTTCAATTCTTGTACTAGGTGACAGGTACTTAGGACTGACACTGTTATGTTATTCTTATACTAAATTTGAAAAAAACCAAGTACTTAGACTGACCAGACATCCCTGAAATCGGGGACAGTTCCCAGTTTTGAATTGCTGTCTCCAGGGAGCAAATGTCCCCTTTTTGTCCCCAGAAGTTTTGATTTTGTTTCAATGACATCTTACACGTGAATATTTAAGTATCATGATGAAAATGCTGCGATTCATGCACATTTCTCTACGGTTCTCAGTATGAGACAGAAGAACCAGCAAGCACAGTATGAGATATTCTGCACTCTTTAAGAACATACCATCTCTGTCTTCATTCGCGTTGCACGGAAGCATTAGAACTGCCGCAACGTGTCCATTTTTAAGTAGTTAAAAAATGAGAAGTTTTGTGACAAACCAACAGGTGAAAATTGGTGTGATGTTTTTCAACATTTAAAAAAAAATTCCATTTCATTTGAAAATCTTCTCAAAATAGTGTCATTAATCACGTGTCTTTCAGTCAGTAATTCTTAAGTTAAAAACTTTTCTCCACAATGAACTCAATATGAACCAGTGGTGTAGTGTCAATGTAAGCTAAAAAGCTTAGCTTCCCCAGTTAATAATAATTTCATAATAAACCTGCAGTTTATGGAGAAAATTATTTATTAATTTTAATAGAATTTATATTTACGCATTAAATATTGTGATGCGGCAGCTCAGGATGATTTGTGATGCAGCAGTAAAAAAGAAGCCTGCACACACCAGCTTCCAAGCAGACTGGTTTTTTCTGTGTAATCCACCTCGCAGATTTTCCATCCCTTTCTAACTAAACTACCCTAGTCGCAAGGCTCGCAATAAGCTAGCTTTAACATTTAAAATAACTAATTTCCGAGTTATCCCTTTTCGTCAGTTGTGTTCAGTTGAAGTGTTAGTGTGCATTGTGGGTGATATAATAAATAATGAGTGAAATAACAGTTCCTGACACTAATTTACTTGAATTTTTTTAGGACAATTCTATTATACAGACTGACTTACGAACAAAAGTGTGATTTAAAAAACAAATGACTGACTCCCTTGCAGTCAAAGAAAGACACAACCAAAAGACAGACACATACTTACGTAATGATACTAATACTGTGATTTCTCTAAGTATGACAAGTAGTGAGCTAATGTTATACGTATACGTGTCTATTTGTTAGAGATATGTGTAAACAGTGAAATCATATTTTACTACGTATCATTTGAGGTCATGCCTTATTGGTGTTACTTACAAGGTTCCAACCAATCTTCGACTGCTGACTTGACATTGACTACTATTTATTTTAAGACTGTAACTTTGTAATACGTTTTCTCATATTGTATGAAAGACAACTTGAGTTAGCTTTCCCTGCTCAAAATTTCGTGCTACGCGACTGATATGAACTGATGAGAAATCAAGAATGAAAACTGAAACAGCTTTGTTACAAGTGAAAACAAACTTTCATTTTTCATGTGAAGAACTTATTGTGAAGCTGTATGGGAAAGAACAGATCCTTAAAAGATATATTCTTCAGACCAGTACTTGTAAAATGTGTGTGTTAGAGTTCAGTGTGTACAATATCATGTGACAGACTTCGATGCATGCGTCAGTACTAAAATTTAATTCTTAGTGGCCATAATTATGTATAGGAGTTACGTGTGTTTAATCATTTAATTCAAAAAGTTAAGATACTCTACAAATTTAGTGTGCAAAGTTCTATAACTGTACCTACTGTTACATGTATTTTCTGCAAAATTTCAATGGACAGAGACTAGATAAGTGTTTGTGGTTTTTCTTGAAATTGCCAGTCTCCTACTGGACAACAAAAAATCTGGTCAACCAAAGATACTGTATTTTTATTTTGTGGTCAAGGAATTTAGATGTATATCAACATAAAATATGCTGTTGTTAGTCCAATGCCTAGGCACTTGACAATGAAGTCATTCACCGTCTTGCATTACAGTATTTTTGTATGTCAACTTCTTGTAACAATGGTGTGCATCTTTTGATGTGTTCTAAATTCATCTCTTCATCTGCATCACACAATACACAGGTGGATATATGGGAAATTCTATCCTGTGCAAGTGGCTTGCCAAACAACCATGACCTGTTATCAACCTGAACATCGCAACAGGAGAATTATCTCAGGGTTATTAAATAAAATTTCTCAGATTTCATCTTTTGCTCCATCTGAATTATTTTTTGAGCAGTTCTGAGTTTAATTTGTATTAGCCGTTTTACAGAATAAAATGGAAGTCCGTTATTGGATGGTTGTAAAATTTCAATGCCCCTTTTAGCCATAAAGTCTGCTGTTTCATTCGAGCTAGAATCCACTGTAAACTAAGCATGACATTGCTGCCAGAAAAAGATGCAAACAAAAAATCCAAAAGAAAATGTCGGACTTTCTTAAAAAATAATGAAAGATAAATATTTAGATTTGGGAATACTGTATGCCTTGTATTAATTTTTTTAATGCACGTGATACTTTCATGTACACAACTTATGAGTCAGTTTCTAACCTCTTAACTCTAAAAAGGGTATGTGTAGACATATTATCCGAAATGGAGTCAGCCCCCTTTATTTCGGCTAACAAAAGTCTCACTGTATAACTTTTACTCAATACAGCATCTATATTAATCACTGTGTATGTATAAGGAAAGTATGTTGTCATCCAAAAAAGAATTATCAAAATTTGTCTATATAAACCTTTTGATTACCCAACAAAATTAATTTTTCAGAATTTGGCGTATCAAATCTAGAACAAATTTATAAACAAACATTGCTGATTTACTTCCATAAAAACCACAATAAATTTAAATTTGTTCCTCATGAATACCATACGAGACAAAACTACAGTTCCTTTCTAAATACTCCCAAATGCCACACAACTGCTGGATTAAAACACAGCAGAAATTTTGGACCCAAAATATATAATACATTAATTAGAGCTTACCCTGAGCTAAGTACACTTAACACATATAGATTTAAGAAACAAATCAGATTAATTATTTAATTGTTTAAGCTAATTGAGTTAAAAATTGATACTCTAATATTAATGTACTTTTGTATTTTCTATTTGTATATAGACCCTATTATTACATACTGTATTATTTTACCATTTATTAATATTATTGTGCTCAATGAACTCTCTTAATTTTGTGATATATTTTGTATAACTGATCTGAATTGCGCCCGAGCACGAGCTTCTGCTCTTTCGGGCTGCAATGCCTAATGTAGCTCAAGTGTAAAGTATTAAATAAATATTATTATTATAAATATTACTATTATTATTATTATTATTATTATTATTATTATTATTGTTATTATTATTTAATATCACCTATTTTATGTAACCAGTACAGCAATCAATTACAAAAAAGAAAGGAACATCAACACACATATAGGGCTGCTCTGCAACAAATGGACTCATCCTCCAATGCTGGCCATTAGAAGAAGAATTACAATTATGATAATAAAAACAATCTTTTAATTCTCAATCATAAGTATAATTATTTCACATCTCTTTGAATCAGATAGTGACACTAGGACAGTGAAATGAAAATGGAAAGTGATTTTCCACAAAAGGCTCATATCTCCCAGGAATCGAAACCTGGTCCCCTTGGCGAGAAATTATCAAGGAATGTGTTAATCTAAGCCTGTATAAGTTAAGCATTGCCTCATACTTCTAATTCTCAACTAAAAGAGTTTCGTAGATATGTTAGGAAGCAAGAAGTTAGGGAAGAATATGGAGTCAAAATCTAAATTCAAGGTAAAATGGTTATATTTATTAATTTATATACATTGAAAATAAGACAATAATATCTTAAAGAGCTCCCAACCACAAGTATCTATAATCAGCCACGTTATTTTCGAACAAGAGTGTTAAGTATTGCTAATTACAAAATGACACTCAATGACGAAAAATACTGCAAAAGAAAAATTCAAAGGCACTAACTCAGAAAATAGTTAATTTCCGCAATCCTGTAAACATTTATTTTGTGAACTCAAAATTCGTACCCCTAAGATTCGATATTCAACATTGAATTTGATGTCAAGGCAAGATTATTTCTTGTAGATTTATTACATTATATTAATGCTGCTTAAATATTTAGATTTAACACTGATAAGATGGCTGCAACAATAAAATTTTACACAGTATCGCAGCTCTTGTTCTCTTTAACCAAATCTGGATGAGTGATCCAAGCATGATTTGGATCTCGATGTACAGATGTGCACACCACCTTGTTGTTCAGTGGCCATACCTAAAAAAATAAACACATATAAATTAATTACACAATGCAATTTACGTCTCACACAAGTTTGAAAAGAAAAACTAAATTTCAACATATAAAATAACACATTTGAAAGCAATATAAACCGCACAAACTCTCACAAATTTCAGAATATTTCATTTTAATGTGTCTCTTTTTGTATCTTTTTATATAAATGACACTTGGGAGAAAATTAAATGCAACATAAATATGTGAAATGCCCGTTATTATTTGGTTGAGAAGTTTTTGTCATTCAGTCTGCTCTCAAAAAACCTGAAAGTTAGAACTTATAAAACAGTTATATTACTGGCTGTTTTGTATGGTTGTGAAACTTGGACTGTCACTCTGAGAGAGGAACAGAGGTTAAGGATTTTTAAGAATAAGGTGCTTAAGAAAATATTTGGGGCTAAGAAGGATGAAGTTACAGGAGAGTGGAGCAAATTACACAAAGTAGAACTGCATGCATTTTATTCTTCACGTGACATAATTAGGAACATTAAATCCAGACGTTTGAGATGGACAAGGCATGTAGCAACTAAGGAGCGAATCCAGAAATGCATATAGAGTGTTAGTTGGGAGGCCAGAGGGAAAATGACCTTTGAGGAGGCCGAAACATAGATGGGAGGATAATATTAAAATGGATTTGCTGGAGGGGAAATATGATTGTAGAGACTGGATTAATATTGCTCAGGATAGGGAATGATGGCGACTTAATGTGAGGGTGGCAATGAACCTTCGGGTTCCTTAAAATCCACAAGTAAGTAAGTATTATAATGTAACATAATATGTTGCAGAAACAGTGGTATATGCAGAATTTTGTCAATGGAAGTGGGGTCGTTATTAAAATTGTTTACAATTTATATTATGGGTATTTTCATTTGTATGTATTATTATTGTTATTATCATGTTACAGCACATTTATTAATATTATACTAAACATATTCATCAATATCCTAACAAAATCTTTGAAACGCAATTTTTTCAAAGCCATTCAATTTTTAAGCATGATTTGTCTTTGTGAGGCCATTTTCCCTAAGCGTGACATTGTAATAAAATGAAGCCAACACAATATGAAATTTAACTTTTTGTTTGTTAAAAATGCTTTTCACGGTTGTAAACATCGAGAGGAATTATCTATAGATTATTTTTACTTGATATGAAGATGCTTCAGAATATTTTCAATTTATTAGAAACTCGTGGAGTTACAGTTCAATACTCGGCAATGGGACATATTTTACACAGAGTGGAAATTGCCTGCATTTTATCGTACTTTCTCCAAACTAGACCTCCCTCGGCTCTATCAATAAGCAACCAAAGTGTTGTCCATGTTCGGGTTCACTTATGTATGTGAAAGGTTTTTCTGTGTTTAAAAATATGAAACCAAGACTGTGCTTGGGTCTGATGGATACAAATTTGAAATATTTTTAAGGCTCTCCATCAGTTGAACAATTGTTCCTAATACAGTAGAATTCCTTGTATCCGGCAACTGTGGGACAAAGCCAGTGCCAGATAACTGATTTTGCCGGATAATTGGAAAATTCGTTTATAGGTTATGTAAAGGCACACTGTACTACACAAACATTTTTTTTCATGTTGAAATTTAGTAATTTTCATATAGATAAATAAAATTTTGAAATACGTACAATGTTTATTTTTAGTACTGAATATGTTGTTGTTTTCTAATGCCAGGCGTTTGACAATAAAGTCATTTGACCTCTTGCACTCCAATATTTTTCAAAGATATTATCATGACTAGCCACTGAAGCACAGATTTTGAGGTGTTCCGAATCCATTTCTTGGTTTGAGTTGCACAATGGGCAGTTAGGGGACTGATATATTCCAATTCTATGCAGGTGTTTGGCCAAACAATCATGGCCTGTTGCCAATCTAAATGCAGCTACAGACGATTTTCGTGGTAAATCGGGAATTAACTGTGGATTTTGATGCAGAGAGTTTCCCTTGGGATTGAGTTATCAAATTTTGTTTGTTGAAGTCTAAGTATGTAGGTTTAATAAATCTCTTCACAGAGTAATACGTAGATTTAGTAACAGGTCTGTAAGTAGCAGTGCTGCCCTTCTTTGCCAAAGAATCCGCATTCTCGTTTCCCAGGATTCCACAATGGGATGGTATCCATTGGAATAAAATTCTTTTATTGAGTGATAATAATTGAGAGAGCATTTTAGTTATTTCTGCTGTTTGAGATGAAGGTGTGTGTTTAGAGACGATTGATAGAATAGCTGCTTTGGAGTCTGACAATATAACTACATTCCTAAATTTATTGATGTGGCATAGAAGATTCCTGAGACATTCATTTCTTGCAATGATTTCACCATCAAAACTTGTTGTTCCATATCCAAGAGATCTATAAAGTGAGAAGAGACAGCACGTAACACCTGCACCGGCACCTTGTTCTCTGGAGATCAAGGATCCGTCGGTGTATAAATGAAGCCAGTTTTGTGGAGGGTACCTAATATTAATTGTCTCTAAAGACAATTGTTTCAGCATTTCAGTGTTTACTTCTGATTTCAGTATTTCTTCTGTTAAATTTAGATTATATTCTATATTTAATAGAGTTAAAGGGTTTGGTTTAATTTGTAAGTTTTCTTTTAAATTCGGGATATTGATTTTCTGTTTTAATTCTTGAACAATGGATATGAAACTTTTTTGAGTTTTCAATCTACAAAGAGGACTGTATGAATGCCAATTGTTACCTGGTAATCTTTTAGTACTGAATATGGTAATGTACATTCATCAGTTCATACTTATTGTAATACATATAGCGTAAAAAATACTAAAAGTTTTCGTAACCTTATGATAATTTTAAATGGCGGTCATGTGATGTGAAGAGCACTGTAGCCAATGTCGCAACTACAAAGATTATGAAGTAGTGCTCTATGATTTGAGCGTAAGAACATTTCGCTTGCGTTTCAAGAATCCATTGTGCAACAGCAGCGCTTAGCAGTAATAGCCATGATATTATCCATCACTCAAATGAAATTTTTACGCACTGTAGGAACAGAGAATTTCACACTTTCGTATTTAGACTCATCCAACACCCTTTCGAAATGGGTGAGTTCAAGTGTTAAAATGAAAGACATTGTCTCTGCACATTGTTTGCAAGGTCCAAGTGACAGGTTACTGATGCTACCGGATATCGCCGCTGTCAAGTCAAAACCTGCTATGTGGAGAAATTGTGGATTTTAAGATTTTGGTACCACATAACAGGTTATTTAAACCTGCATCGTTTCACATATCAATTATGTAGCGAAAGTCGATCATAAGGGCGTAAATCACGATTCCCACATCTGCTATGTGTTTGCATGTAAAAGAAAATCTGCTATGTGAAAATGTCCACATAGCATATTCGTATATGCGCTGGTTGTTGAAAGCGTACATCTGCCATGTGGATTGACCTTCCACATAGCAGATTTTTCTTCATGCCTACTACGTTTCTATTAAACTTCTTGATGCTATGTGAGATCAAGAATTTGATTTTGCTCTGTTAACGCTATAATTGAGCATGTTGCCAGACTGAGGGAATAATTCCATAGAGTGCCAAAAGTGAGAAAGAGATTTTTAAAAATAAAGTGTGCAAATATAGGGATTTTCGAGACAGGTCTTTTAATATAAAATTGTATTAATTATGTTTAAAGCGTTTTGCATTTCATATCGTATATTAACTGAGACTGACACATAAATCAAATCCTTTTTTTATACTTGTTGCTTGTGAAGGACCGTAACTGTGTTCCAAATATCTGAGTAGGATGTACAATAACTTTCCATAAAGGTAAGGAATACAGTTAAACAGTACAACAGGAATTATAATGAATAGTAACCAATACGTCTGCTGCAACTCAGTAAGTTATTACTCCTTAAATCTGTAGGAGCTTCAATAATGTACAGGGGTGTTTCAAGAGCTAAATACATGGTGGACAAGTGTCTGAAATAGCGTTTAAAGGGTGAATTATATAGCCCAGTACGCTTATTAATTTGTTTATAAAGGACATTAAAAGCTATTTAATTTTATACAGTATTCATTTATAGCGTCTGATCTTAAAATCGTGCTTTTAGCGTAAAACAAAAGCTTCAAATAAAAAGTGCTTTTATGTAAAAGATCAAAGTGAGTGCTCTGTATTTCTACCATATTTCGGAAAGAGAACCTGTAAGATATGACGAGGATAATTGTAGTGAAGCATCATCATCAGCTGTTCGAGTCATTGGTCAAGATTTGTTGTTACTGACTGGAATATAGATTTTCCTTTTCTCTTGGAATCACTTCCTAAACTTTCACAGTGTGCATTAATTACATAAAGAGTAAATCAAGAAAAGAGTGATATGCTACCTGATAGTTCTATCAGTCAAATTGGAAGTGAAAGGATGAATGAAGAATCTGAAATCCAAATAGCATTAGATAACGTAAACGAAGAGGAAGAATCTCCAAGAACTCTTTTAAATTTATATAGCTTTTTGCTTGATTAACTGGCTGCAATGGAAAGCAACAGGAATGGAAGAGAGAGAGAAAATACAGATTCTGATTTCAGCATTGATGAAGAAAATGTCAATTATACAACAGGTGAAAAAAATTCATCGTGACAGAGAATAATCTACTAATTGGAGACAATGACAATGAGAATAATGTATCAGCCAGTGAAGAAATCTCTACCAAAGAAAATGAACTTCCAGTGAATGGTCCAGAATTTTTATCCGAAAAAAATTATAAGCAGAAAACAATTTAAAGGATGGCTAGTAAGATGTTAAGAACAGGAGGAAAAGAGTATAAGGGGAAGAATGCTTGAAAGACAATGAGTTGCGAAAAGCAAAATTTGAAGAATTCGGGAATATGAAATCATGAGATACAAAACATGTACTTGTAATGGGGCCAACCTTATAAAAGGAGATAGAGGAAGGCGATAATGGTGAAGTAGGAAAACCCACGACTGTTTTATGCACAATAAAGATTGCATCAAGATGACATTTTGTAGAAATATTTTTTTGTAAATACTCTTGATCTGAGTAGAGATACTTTCAGAAGATGGATAAATGATGTGCTGGTGCAAGCAGATGAAGATGATGATCAAGGCAAGAACAGTGACAATGAAGAAGAATAAAGAAAAGTCAGAGTCAGTTCTGAAATGTTTGAAAGTACTACTTAAATTATCAAGTCATTACTGTAGAAGTAATACTAGCAGAATCTGTATTGAAGGTACCTTTTCTTCATAATTCCACATGCACAAGGTATATAAGGAATGGTGTAAAGGAAATGAGGAAGGAAATATTGCTTCTAGGAATACATTCGTATAAAATTTGATGATCTCAATACATGAGCCATGTAAAGATTAATGCGATAAATGTTTTTAGTATAAAGTAGGAGGTTTAAGTGAAAAACAATACCTCCAATATACAGGAAGAAGTCGAGAAAACAGAGAAGCAAAACAAAAAGCTAAAAGTTATGCCAGTGCCAAGAAATTGGTCATTACCATGGATCTCCAAAGTGTACTTCTTTGTCCAAAACTATTAATTTCTAGAATTTATTATTCTCAGAAAATGCAAGCTCATGATTTTACGATTTATTTTCTTAATGATTGGGAAGTATTTTTGTATGTATAGCATGAGAGGAAGGAGATGTCGCCTCAAATGAGTTTGTTTCTTGCATAACTCATTTCATCAGTAACCTAGATAAAAGATATGAAGAAATAGTGTTAATTTCTGATGGATGCAGCTACCAGAATCAAAACAAGGTGCTATCAAGTAAGCTGTCAAACCTTCAATGAAAGAAAATCTTAATTGAACGACTTGTACTGGAATCTGTCCCCATACGATGATAGAGTCAGACAGTGTACATTCCATACTTGATGTATTTAAACATCCCAGCTACAGTCCTGGAAATTATGTCGGCTTATTATGTGATATAAGTAGACCATCGATTTTTCTAGAATTACGAGAGCGAGGGAAATAATTTTGTTTCAATTGGATCTGGTAAAAACGTTGATGACAGATATTCGTGCCTTGCAATATACCTTCATGATTGAAAAGACCAAGCAAAGGATATGCAACTAATAGATCACCTCTGTAGATTTGTCCACGAAGGATAAGCAAAGATAAATAGCTATTCTCATCTACAGACACAGATGTCCTCAATGCCAGTAGAATATCACCCTTTCTTCGATTCTCTTCTGTTAGAGTAGTCGGTCTGATCTGAACAATTAATCTGAGCAGTATCATTCTAATTGTTCGGAACAAGGAAAAAGGCAAAATTGGATTTTTGAATTTATGAAAAGATGAAAGTAATTTTGGGAATAGTTTTCCTTTAATGCACACCAATGTTATTTATATGCAAATATAAAAAAATTCAAGTCAATCATGCGATTACATGAATAATTATTGCTAAACCACAATTTCAAATTATTAAATGAACATGTTATAATTTAAAAAAATAAATATATAGTAATGAATAGGTTTTAATTATTTAAATACATACATTAATAAATAAATGCTTTAATAGATGCTTGAGTGCAATATTCAATACACGAAACACGCCTGCTATGTGGCAGTTCTGACAATTCAAATCTGCTATGTGGATTAAAATAGTTAAAAAAAACTATTGTGTCCACGGAAATAATATTAGATTTATAATGTTTTGTAATACGATGTGTATTAACTTACTTTACATAAATAAAAATATACCGAGAAAATACTCTCATTTTTTTTTTAAATAGAATGTTTTTTGTCTCTCCTGTAAAATTTGTGAAAAACCACATAGCAGATTTTGACTTGGCAGCGACGATATACTCCAGGGACATAACGGGTTTCTTTTGTCTATGTTTTCACGCATGAACAGTATAAAGAGTAAATACAACATGCGGCATGTGCGATCTGTGAAAACCACTCACATCTTCATCAGACTCTTCTCTTTCACAGGAACAACTTTTTTTTGGGCCTAGCCAAAAGTGCCGTTGTTTCGGTATTGCTGATTATTTGAGTGCCGGATACAAGGGACTTTATTGTATTATTGGCATTATTTCAAGACTACAAAAACGCTAATAAAAAAAAAAAAAAATGCTACTTTGCAAAGTTTTGCTATTCAAAATGTGTTGTATGCAAAATACACTCATGATTCTGCAAATATCGTGCGCTGCTACAGAGTGCAGAATAAGACAGAGAGGAGGAGAGACACAGAAATTGTGTGGCAATAAGCAGTTTCCTATGAGCAACTTTGCACTATGCTCTGTGCATTTCAGGGTGATATAGATATAGAATAACTGGCTTGGTGCCTCATAAGGAGAACGATAATTCTGAAACATGAGGGCTCATCTTTTACTTCATACTGACTCCATTTTTCAGTGATTTAATAGAAAAAAATATAAAATTTATATACAGGACAATGCAATTAAACGCCCTTCAAAATTCCTTAATGAATTATGATCATATGATTTGTAAAGAATTGTGACCAACTAAATTCTCAAATTGATGTATGGTCTATGTTAAAAATTCTCAATCACCACACAAAGTAGAAGACAACACTAATGCTGAAATTTTCAACATTACAAAACAATAACTTGATCACAATGCTTGGAATATTTCTACAAGCTGCAAGGTATCCATCTAAAAGAAGAATCATCACTGCAATACTCTACTGTAAGTTGGGGAAATAATTCGTATGTACAAAAAATTGGCCAATAATATATCAGGTGAAGGTGCATCACTTTACAACACTGAGATCTCTGTGCAATTTGAAGTAAACTCCAAGTGAAAAGGATATTGTAACAAGCTACTTCAGTTGAATACAAGCAAGTATTTATTGAACCGATATAGAGTAACTTCAAACAAATAAAAACAAATATGTAACTGCAATTTACCACGATGTGTGTTGCAAGTCGGACAGTTCCTTCTCTATCTCCTCTGAATCTCATCTAACAAGCAAACATTCTCATGGGGGCAGATAAAGTTTTTTTCTTCTTACACCATATTTATGACAAAACAAGTGCTTATACAAATTTTGGCTACTCGAGCGCAATTATGAGAGTCTTGCTGAAAGTAAGTTTCCATGGGGCTGTTTAGAGAAAGAAAACAAAATTTCACGGAAATATTTATTAGAGCGGTTACAGCAATTGTTCAGATATTTTGCAACATATTCCCCACCAGAATTGGGAAATCTGTCAAACCACGGAATCAACAGAGAAGTGCAAACAGCTGTCACACACTGGTTACGATCCCAGGCGGCAGACTTCTACAACACAGGCATATAAAAGTTGATCCCACAGTATGATAAATGTCCCAATTCTGGTGAAGAATATGTTGAAAAGTAGTTGAAGAATATCGGTGTCTGTATCTGTTTCAATAAATCTTTCCATGAAATTGTGTTTCCCTTTTGTAAATGGCGCCAGGGAAACTTACTTTCTGGGGGGCCCTCGTAATTGCACTCAAGTGGCCAAAACTTGTATAAGCACTTGATGACTACATGGCAAGAAGGATGAATAAGCATTCGAACGCATGATATTCCTTATGCTTTTCTTGGGAGGAGGAAGGAGCAGCAACTAAGGAGTTGTCCCCTACTCTACTGCCCTCCTACTTCTGTAGTAACTCGCAGCAAAGAGCAAAGAGTTTGCAATGCATTAGTACTTTGTTATGATGTAGTCGTAGGGTCTATGTTATTTAATGCATGTAATTTACATAGGCTATTAATTAACTTAATAACTATTAGAGTAATATAATATGTAAGAGAAGAGAATGAATGATCGAGTTAAAGAAGAAAACCACATAAATTGCTATAATATAACTTAGTAGCTATTTAAATCAAGTCTTTAATGAGCATAAATTTTTAAGGAAACAATATTAATAGGTGCTTTATACAATTAATGCATAATGTAATAAAGAGACAGTAGGTAGTCATAAAAATAAATTCACATATAAAAACAAAAGTTCATTGACTGTTGAAATTATAGGCTTACTTCCTTGTATGAGGGACACTTCTGAAATATCCCTCTGGAGCAGCTAAATTACATTATAGGAAGTATTCTTATAAGGTAAGGCGAAAACCACATAAATTGCTATAATATAACTTAGTAGCTATTTAAATCAAGTCTTTAATGAGCATAAATTTTTAAGGAAACAATATTAATAGGTGCTTTATACAATTAATGCATAATGTAATAAAGAGACAGTAGGTAGTCATAAAAATAAATTCACATATAAAAACAAAAGTTCATTGACTGTTGAAATTATAGGCTTACTTCCTTGTATGAGGGACACTTCTGAAATATCCCTCTGGAGCAGCTAAATTACATTATAGGAAGTATTCTTATAAGGTAAGGCTGTTAAATCTAACAACATGGATGAAATAGCAGTGTGTTTGAAAGCATTTATTTCCTTGCATGGGATCTCCTACAAACGCGTTCAGGTACTACAAACTCTCTCAAGTCTACAGGTATGCCATCTAAAGATCAACGAGACAAGCATCATAATCATCACAACAAAAAATCTGATGATGTCTTCGAAAGTGTGCTCAACCACACTGAATCATTCAAGGGACGGAAAAGCCATTATGGTCAGTCAAAAAGTGATCGAAATTAAACTGCGCATGGCAAAAAGAATGAATAGAGTTGCCGGAACATTCAGCATCATATGTCACTGTTGTATGAAGCTAAGAAGGCAGACCGGACCTAGCTGGTATGTAAACACAGAAACAAAGTGAATACAGTGTCATTCTACGAGTATACGAGTGTACAGTATACGTTCACATACAAGAAGAAAAGACACAATGTTAATAGAGACTTTATTTTCATAAACTTTGAGGTCAGCCTGAAACTTGTTACATGTACTGTAAATATCACAGCGTGGATATCCAAATGATATGTCAAACCTGGTGTTGAAAATCTTTCTTTTGGTATTCGTAAGACATATCAGAATGACCTTGTGAAATAGGCTATACATTACATAATTTTTTTATGTTGAGATTGTGGGGAAGATATATTCAATCACTTTTGACTGACCATAATGACTTTTCCATCCCTTGAATGATTTAATGACAAAAAGGGCGTTACGAGAAGTGAAGCAGAGATTTTGTTCCAATATGTGAAAACACCGACTATTCATTGTTACAGTATTATACTTCTAGAAGAAGTGTCAGTAAATAGCAGTTACAGTGCTGACACAGCCTGAATTTTTAATCCACATCTCTGTGAAAAATACACGAGAGGGAAGTAGGAAAAGGTCTTGATTTCCTAAAAAAAATCACGTGTTCGCCAGATTTTACTCATTGTGTACATAATGTTCAAGACTTTCTGATTCCCAAAATGCAATGTTCTTTGTTTTTTATCTATTCACAGATCTTTTGGTAATCTCTACTCTCTTATTCTCCTCTTCTTGTGATATCTACATTACACCTTGTTCTGATAATCAGCTAAACCTCATCAACTACATATAGTTTTAATGTCACAGCACAGACATCCATGATATTTATAATTTTTTTAATTTCTACTTCTTTTATTCACGATTTTTCTGTTGTTCCTGGAAAGCCTTCTAAGCAGCTGATACTTTTTCTGAGTTTTCCAATATGCATACATGAAATAATGTAATTATGCTAGACCACCATAGTCTGCAAAACAGATGAATCCAGAACTGTACTACTTATTATCAACTTACTGCTTTTTGCTGTAACTTTTGTGTACAGTGGACATTCTTTGTACCATTATAGTATTTTTCTTTCCTTTCCGGAACTTATCCACAAGGACACAGGTTTAAAAAATATTATAATTTTAGGTTGGAAAGAAAGACTATGAGTTTTAAACACATTATTACTTATATTCAATGCTGTAGGTTAACTCAGTGAGTGAAATACAAAGGCTGGATAAGAAGATACGAACAGCCAAATAGATAACAATGTTGTGCTCTTCTTCAAAATAAATTTGTTCTCAACTGAAGTTTAATGAACAGCTTCCAAACTCCACATATCAAATTATGTATCCATAATATCCATTTTTAATCTTTAAAAAAAGGGACATAAAAAACAGATATTTTATAAAACTAAAAATTCATATACACAGTGTACCCGTTAAATTACACGACAAATTTTTTTCTACAGCAAGATGACTAATTTATTTACCTCCAATAAAATGGCCCCTTAAATTTTCTAATATGCCAGCAGGTATCTAAAGGGAACAGCATTAAACCTAGAAATCATATCCTTCTGGACAGCCTATCTACATTTCAATCTTAGAAACAGAAGCCCACAAATTCAAAATCTGGCAAACATAACATGTTCGACATTGTGTTAACTTTATTGGTCTCTCTCGTTAGAAGTCAAAGAACGTAGTATGTAATACAAACAAATGTTTTTCACTAAATTTTCAGGCAAAAATTTAATTTTCTGGTTCCTCTTTCTGGTATTTCTATGCAATCATCTACATAAATAATATGTATTATGCTGCTGACGAGTATACTATTCTTTTCTTTACATTTTCACTGATATGAACAGAAACAGATCTTACCAGCTGTGAAAGTCTTCCATTGACTTCATATAAACTTAAAAATGTGCAAACCACTTAGGAACGTGTGTATATGATAAGCAGTCATCTCTGTATAGTCCAACCATCGGATCTGTGCCCCTGTAAGATATGCGAACTGAACCTTAATTCCTTTTCAGCCTTGGCAATTCATTTCTCTCCCTGTATTCCTATTTCTCTCTTTTCTATCCCTCTCTCTTTCTCTCCCCCACTACTCATAATTTTGAGCCTTCTTGCGGGACAGTTTATTTGCACTTGCAGTCCATTGTTGTCAACTCAACATGAATACTGTAGCACGGAGTGGTGAAAGAAATATTATTAAGCAAGTAATAGCATTTTGCATAAGTCAATCAGCGTCATTACACCTACTTAAATTAAATTATGAATAAGTAATAATTAACCTTACAGTATTATAAGCAATATTCAAGAGACATGACACTGTTTGACAGAAGATTGGCAACATCCCTATTCGGCAAGGTTCGTGGCCTGCTGTTTGACGTAGTGGGAGAGAAACAGGTGGAATGGGGTGAGTAGAGGCGTTAACTTTTCCAAGAACGACGACAGTGCTGAAGGGGCATAGATCCGATGGTCTGACAATACATCGTAAGATCAGATGTTTCAGAAACATATCTCCCAACTTCAACATACGATTTTATCACTGTTCCTTGTTTTGCTTTATATTTAAGACACTAACACAAACAGCACCTATGTAGGAACTAATAAAGCTGCTGCAACACACTTGTGCTCACTGAAAAGGGCACACATTAGCAGTTACACTTATATTCTACTTTGTCCAAGAAGCAGTAGCAACATTCAGATTAGAAACTGCTGAACATTTATACAAAACAGGAATTTTTTATTGAGCTACATGCAAATACTGTAAGATGGTCAAAAAAACTATAAATGACTGATCTTCCAATATATTAAAAGTTTAATCACAGAAAAGATCTGACAGCTTTATACTGGAATGTCAGAAAAAAAAATGATTTAAAACAATAGGCTTGATTCCACTGAAAAAGAAGTATTCTGTCCAATTCTATTTATAGTACAGCTAGAGTCTCGTTATTTAACGGGCACACAGTGTTAAGTCAACATTTAGTTCTTGTGCACTTACTTTTGGAATTCCCATTCCCTATTATCCAGGGGACACACCTGTCTTGTCTTGAGCCAGCGAGAGATACAATGGAAGTGGAATGCATGCTGAAATCAATGCAACCATGTGGAAATCAACACAAAACACAACCAATATAAAAATAGGACAAGACACCATTCAGAGCAGGAACTTAATTAAAACAAATTCTAAAATTTCGAAGTTCTTTTCTCTCATGTTTTGAATAAGGCATTTTGACATCTCTTGTATAATACTCTGCCTTTGTCTTCTCTTATTTTTATATTATTTAATATGTACTTTTCCTGAAAAGTTGCTTTTACCTAATTTACTCCACTGATACAGCTTAATAATAATAACTAAAAATTTCAATTTTCGAATTATATCTTTTCAGTGTTTATTTCAAGTAAAATGTTAGTTCCCTCTCACGAATTTCAAGTGTTAAGGGGACTGGGTATTCTGGGCCCATGGCTATTGCGTATGAGTGAAGAAATTTTGATATTACTCTTCAACTTTTGAATCTATCAATTTACATTTTTTACAGCATACGCACAATATTTGCAGGTATGTTTTGATTTTTAGATTATATTTTCACCAGGGTTTAAGTAGAAAATAAATAACTGTTGCAAAAATGGACAAATGAAAAATTATATTTCTGCAAATTGCGAATTGCTTGTGTAATTTTGTAAATAATTGTGCAGAAATATAAAATTACAAAGTACGCAGAAACAATAAGTTATGTAATTTGTTTCTTGGAGTTTTATTACTTTCAGTTCATCTTATCACATTCTAGATATATTTATATAAGTATATCATTAGTCGTAGGTATGTTTAGAATCAATTACTGCTCAATTTACATCACATTAAAATACGTTATTTTATGGGTACTCTAAACATTGAAATTCTGTACTAGTAGACTCTTCAAGATTTATTGTTAGCAGAGTGCTAACTCTTTTTACTGAAAAGCAGTTTCTAATTCCAGTTTTTACAAGATTCGTGCAACTAAAACCTCGCGCACAATTTACAGTATGTGATGGAATTATATAAATCAATTAGAAGAAATTGTTCACTTAACTTACATGAATTGCATCAACTCTTTGAAATCCTTTCCCGAATATCTATTGCTCAATACCTTTTGAACATGCCCAAGTCATTAGCATTAGTTCAAACACATATCTGATTTCATTTTTTCCATTACCATCTTCATTTCTCAAGTCTAATGTAGTTGTCGCATTTTTGCACATTTGCATTGAAAGTTTGTTGCATTTTTAGAAGCCGAATAGCAAAATGCGACAAATGCGACTGTGGCTTAAACCCTGATTTTCACCTCATATACTCCATTTTATAAAACATTTAAAACTTGAATAGTAAAATTTAAGTCAAAAAGACACAGGTATTTTAGAAACATTTTTCCCAGAAACCCTTTGTACTACAGGTTCCTAAAAATTCAAGCATATTTTCAACGCAGTTGAATATATTTGCAACCATTTTCATCACATTAAGAATATTCGTTCAATAGAAAAAATTATACTCCATCCTGAAAGAAATTATTTCAAAATTTTTATATTTTTCCATACTTTTCTGGCTGTAAAATCCATAATAATTTGATAATTACGTGAAAGTCACCATGCTTCTTCACTATCATATCAAATTGGAGTATGCAAAATTTCAGCGTTCTAGCCCCAGTAGTTTCTGACATAAATGTTCCTAAAATAACCATGTTTTTAACTTAAATTTAATTGATATTTTTCAGTTTTAAATTTATTATAAAATCAAATATATGATGTAGAAAAATAATCTAAAAACCAAATATACCTGCAAATATTGTGTGTATGCTGTAAAAAATTGCAAATTGATAGATTCAAAAGTTGAAGAGTAATAGCAAAATTTCTTTACTTACACAAAACAGCCATAAGCTCAGGCTACTCAGTCCCTTAAAGATGTTTATGTTACAATTTTATAAAACTTTTACATTTCAAAAACTAATTTATGCCATATTCCAAATTAGTATTCTAAATTGCCAACAGGAATGATTTTCATAAACAAACAGTTTCTATTACATTTCAGTACCATATTAACTATATCTGTCATCTAAAAATTGGGCTAAAAATACGAAATTTAATTTTTGAATACTTTTGAGATCTGAAAAATGTAAATGAAAGAGTGCAAACTCATTTAGTCAAATTTGTGGTTGTCCAGAAGAAACCAATGTAGCAGTACACATTTCTTTCCTACTCAAAACTGTGGGGAGATGAGTTTAATGGGAGACGTGACAAGCACCAGCCACATGTGAAATGTTTTAGTTTCGATTTGAAGTGCAAGTGGTTGGCACAGCTTATATATAACATGAAATTTAATGGCATTTAAGCACTCTCAGTAATCCAGCACCCCTCTGAGCTAGGAATGGCAGGATTAGCAAGAGTCTACTGTATCTACATTTTTAGAATGCATGTCTTTGAGGGTTTAGAGACATGAGTTCACCAAATTTAGAGTAGGACCGTAACTGAAAACGCCACTATTTTTATGATTTTTTTTTTTTTTTTTTTTTTTTTTGCGGAAAATGAAGTGTTATTGTAGCAGGGAGTTAAATTAGGTTAGGTTACAGCTTACGTCAGTGTCTTTTACTGGTCTAAATAGGGGCAGTAAAGAGGAAAAGATGTAATTCTGGCATTTGCTGTCCAAGTGGAAGAACTACAAGAATACACTACCAGCAAGATTTGGATAGTAACACACTGAGAGTTCAGGTAAGCATAAGAACAATATGTGTGATAGTTTCTTCCTAGACAATTACCACCAAATCAGCTTTTATACAGTAAAACCCAATTTTAACATTCTCATTTTTAAGGAATAATCTGTCAAGTCCCTGCCAAATTACCACAAGAATAATGTAAGTTAATTAAGTCCTGTTTTTAAAAGAACCTCTTTAAGATACACCCTGCTTTTAAGGAATACTTTTCAAATGGACTTAGTGATTCGACTTTCAATAATCAATAGTACCAGCATATTTGATAGTGCATCTCAATCGATAGTAATATGGTACCATTATTCTTTAGGGTCTTATTTAATGTTGCTTTCACAGAGTGGTTATTTTGCTTGCTTTGTTCTCGTGAGTTATGTGGGTCCTGTTTCCAGGTTTTGTTTTTTTTTTTTGTTAGTTTATGTTGTTTATGGATCATTATAATGGCGACTGGAAGAAATTAACTATCAGACTGAAAGTTAAAATAATAAGGGATGTCGAGGTTAA
This sequence comes from Periplaneta americana, assembly GCF_040183065.1. NCBI lineage: Eukaryota > Metazoa > Arthropoda > Insecta > Blattodea > Blattidae > Periplaneta > Periplaneta americana. The sequence goes on from NC_091131.1 coordinate 48,923,308, forward strand.
TCCTCAAATAACACTATCACATTTATGGCAAAAAGGCATGGTTTGTCAACTACTTCATTATGAGGAATATGAAATGTATTGTAAATAATAATTTTATTATAGATCTAATAAAATAATTATAATAATAATCCGTGGCACTACAGCCCGTGAAGGACCCAGACTGACCAGCCAGCTGCTGGCCTCACGCTCATATGCCAAAGCAGAGGTGGACGATCATCCAACCAGAATGGAGGTATCATGTGGTTAGCATGATGAACCCCCCAGCTGTTATAGCTGGCTTTCGCAACCGGATTTCGCTACCTATCGTATCTCCCCAAGTGTATCACAATGCTGGGTGGGCACTGGTCCCATACATTGGCTGAAATTTCATGAGAAAATTTCTTCCCCCATGAGGACTCGAACCAGCGAGCATTCTGTAATGCGAGTCCTAGGCAAGATGCCTTAGACCATGATGCCACGGCACCGGTCATTAAATAATTATAATGTTTAGTATATAACACACGTTATTACTAGTTATTTTTAGCCTTTCCTTCCCATTTGAAGGGTACACGGGAAAAACGAACAATGTCACAATTCCTTTAAGGGTTATGTCGTTATCTAATTCACTGTATTATTACCAACTTCAGTGTTATTGTTACCAAAAGTGGTGAAGAATTAAAACCACGGATACACTCATCATTTCCTTCAATTCTAGTAGAAACACCAATCAATTTTGCAGTAATATATTGAAATAAATAATTATCTCACCCTTAATGGAAATGTGACATTGTTCGTTTTTCCAGTGTATCCTTAATTTTTATATAAAGCCCCTTTTATGGAAAACTCCTATTTAAGGGGGAAAAAAAAAAGTAATCCTTCACAGATCGTCAAAAAGGTGTTCTATTGTATACTGTTTATATCAAATACACAACTTTGACTTAAACTTTTAGTTTTAGATATTTGTTGCAACAGTGGTTAAAGGAATGTTAAGACTGGTTACTTGAAAGAACTTTGCAACTTTGAAGGAGTATAAATATTTATTTAGAGGACATACACAATGCTTTGAAGTGTCACAAAATGCAGCAAAACATTTCAAGTTTGATGTGCATTTGACGCGCAGTGTCAGGTACTATGGCAACTAATATTATCACCATGAGCATTTCTGTGCAGTTGAGCTAGAGATGACTATTTTCATAGGTGCAGAACATGCTTGCTGTGCGTTTTGGTTCAAAGAAACGAAGTCTGCTACACAACTTCGAAGTATCACAATGAATCTTCCACAATTCCTACAATTTACTCGTGGCACAAGAACTTTGCTGGGAGTGGATATTCTGTGCATGTCAAAATCAACAAGTCAACCACGTGTATCTGAGGCTATCATAGAAACTAGTGAGAATTGGAGTTCACAAAGGTCAACAAGACATGCACCTCAGGAAAATGGTATTCCACATGACTGTGCTGTGTTACAAAAATGTTCATACTTAAAGACGTACAAGTATCAACCATCCAACACCTTACAGATGCGGATAAGATGGTTTGTAGTTGGTATAGAATTATGTACTGAAATCTGATCTAACAGAAGGTAATGAAGCATTTCTGGACTCTTCAGTGATGAGAGCACATTTCATGTCACTAGTAAGGTCAACATCGTCAAATGCAACATTTGGGGCAGAAAAGAACCTGTTCCTGACAGCCCAAAGGTGAATTTGTTTTACACCACTAACAAACAAAAAGCATACGGCCTCTTCTTACTCATAAAGACAATTATCAGTATCTTGTATCTGGACATGCTCTAATAGTTCCTCATCCCCAATTACACGAACATGGCAAAGAACATGGGTGGGCAACTCGTGCTCTCAAGGTATGGACACAACTTCAGTGCAGGTAGAACGGACTCTGTATCTGTATGCGGTTCTTACAAGAAGCAAGTTTGCTCACGTCTGCAATAAGTGGTGGCTCGTTTTAAGTGAAAAACAATATAATTCCCAGATCATTTCCCTTCAGTGATGAGTCGAAAGAGAAAGATTCTTTTTATTAACAAGGGAGGTAAAGCTTATATTATGTTATATTACACTTTCTTGCGCATGACATTTTATGTTACAAATAAACACAGTGAAGGTTTTAGTAAAGAAATACTGTCTACATCTGCTTGAGAATAGCTAAAGTTAAAAATGGGATATCAACAAGACGAGACTGATATCAAATATCGTTAGCACGTTTTGCGTGCGAGTTATAGAATTGCACGACATATGATAGACTAGCTAAGACCATTTATGAATAAATTTGAAATGTGGCAGTATCATATAGAACATAGACAACTTCACTTTCCTTGACTGTAAACAATCTTGAAAAGGGATAAGGAAATCTTCTTATCAAATATAAGACCCTACTTCAAGCCCTACAGCAGAATTCACTGGTAAGTTTGGAGAAACAGTGACAATTGACAAGGAATCGAGATGTTTTGAAATCCTTTTGGCTTACAGCCGATAGAAGATCCTCAAAGTTTATAGCTTAAATTGATAAATGTACAGAACAGCATGCCACTCAGATTCAAGCGAAATCAGGAATCGAACTGTTCGTAATGCTGCTTAAGTCAGAATTTCTAAATATATTCTTTGTTTCAATTTATATTGTATGTGCTTGAGTCAGAGTTTAATACAAGAAAGAAGTGTAAAAGCTCTCAATGTACAGAAAGAGCTTAGAAGTAAGTTTATTTCATCTGCCGTGACTTGTAAAAATACTTCCTTGAATTTGCGATTGTTTACAAATATTCTTTAATGTATAAATACTTGTAAATTCTCGCATTCTATGTTTCAAATAAGACATAATAAAAATATTAACAAGTAGTATAATAATAAATAAGTGTTGCAGTTATGTTTGTTGTATGTTGAAAAAGTTGTATTCAGTTGGTATTTCCGATACTAAACTAATTCACAAAGCTAGGGAATATAATTTTGTTATGTGTGCTTAGATACAGTCTGTCTAAAGTTACTATAATTATTCTACCATGTGTCATTCTGAAATTCAAATCATGGAGTAGATATCACGACCACCTGCATGAGCCGTCAGAGCGCACAGTCGCTTTTGCAGCGAAACTACAAACAACTTGTAAAAGCTGCGGCTGGCTCCGTCTGCCTTTCTCTCTTTCAAGGTTTTTTAGCACTTTGGGAGCACGAGTTGCCCATCCATGGGAAAGAACATTCCCTTCCTGCAAAATGATGCACCCCCACCCATTGCTTGCTTTATAACGACCTCCAGACAAAATAGTGATAATATGTTCAGAAAATAATCCACTTTATAAACACCATCTAAAGTATTGCCAGCCTCTGTTCCAATTCTACTAACTATGGAATAGATAACCTTGGAATAAACGAATGTCATACAACATGGTACTCCATTTATTCTATAGTTAGGCTATCCCGTGAATAGGTATTACAAGAGTTATTCCACGATTGTACAACTGGGTCTAAACCAAATTTTTTTTTAGCATATACCGGTATTTGTAATGTATGTGGATTGGGATCAATGATTTAAATTCACTATATCTAGTGTTCACCATAACCGAGTTCACTAAATCCAGCTTTGACTGCATTACCATTTACTGGAGTTAGGAACTTGTGTTTAACTCATATTTACTCGTAATTGTATATTTGCTTATTCTAACAACCGTGTTTAGGACACAACTCTGAATTGATTTTTTGCACATGCCTCTGACATGTCATGTTTTCGGCATCACTTTATTGTGACAGTCGTACTTTATCATGTGGCACTTACAAGGAGTGTCGAGTAAGCAAGCATCAATCACCACCTTCATTCACTGATGAACACAATTTTTTCTGTTTGTGAGGATCAATCAACATTAGAATGGCTGTGTTTAGTGGCCTACAGTATTTACCTAAAGAATTGTCGACTAGAAGAATTGTAATTACTGTATTCATAAGTTATGTATTTTAATAAAGTATACAGAGTGGGCACAAAGTCCCGTTACCCCCTATAAATATCTCAAATATATATGCTATTTATGTAATTCCGATTATAATTCACACATACATCCACTTTACACTAAATGTGTGTCCAAAGGGTCAGCATGACCCCCATTATTCTCCTTACACAAAATAATGCATCACCAGGTTCGGTGTGACATTTGCCTCAACAGTACTGATGTAATCTGTTGGAAAGCGCGTCGCACAGCATCCTTCAATTCATAAGTGGATCATATCGTTCCTGTGCAACAATGCTCTCGATACTACCCACAGTGCATTGTCATAGGTTGTGAGGTCAGGGCTGTGAGGTGGCCAATCGAGAGCAGCTGGTAAGATGGGTGACTCATTATGGCCATTATGCCATTTCCGTTCGTGAGTATCTCAATGAGATGCTTCCACAACTCTGGATTGGCCGTGGGTCAACCTTTACCATCTCCTCTCAACTGGCCATCTTGCAGCCCTGACCTCACAACCTGCAACAATGCACTGTGGGGTTTCATCAAGAGCATCGCTGCACAGAAATGGTACGACACCATTGATGAATTTGAAGGATGTCGTGCAACATGCTTTCCAACAGATTACATCAGCAATACTGAGGCGAATGTCACACCAAATCTGGCAATACATTATTTTGTGTGAGAAAATGGAGGACATACTGATCCTTTGGACACTTAGGACACACAGTTAGTGTAAAGTGGATGTATGTCTGCATTATGACCGGAGTTACATAAATAATGTGTATATTTGAGATATTTATAGGGGGTAAACCTGTACAATGACTTTAACAATGAAGTTACTTTCAGCTTCCTTAATCAAACAAAACAGCCTTAAAATTACATGAATTATACTCAAAATTATAAGATTAATGCTCTTTTTAATCCTTCCTACTCCTCCCTTGCATGAAATATTATTGAACATAGTATTCAAAAAGAGGCAAAAGAAAATCAGGATTTTAAGAACAGTGGCTAGAAAAAAATGCAGTGAATAAAATTACTACTTTTCTTACAGAAGCACATAACTGTTTTTAACTTTTATGCTTGCATTAAGCTGAACTCCAAACATTTTAAAATGATCGCAAAAGCTTATATTAACATTATAGTCAATATAGATTTCTCTGTATGAGAAAACGTAAAGCAAAAGCATTCTTGTGTAAGATTTTGCAGAGTGCTTCTTAATCTTTGGTAACATTCCACGTTATTATATTTTTCTCATATTGTAAGCTATGCAGAAACCAAAAAAATGTGCGTAAAAGAAACCTGTAACCTTCCTAATAAATGTGGCAGTTCTTTATTTTACGACTACTTCATGTTACAGATGTTATTTAAAGCCAATAAGATACAGTGTTAGTGGAGAAATAATGAAATGAGGAAGTACGAGAAATAGAACTTTTCTTTCACCCACCATATTTACTCCCAAACTCACAGAATATGAGTTTTAATCTCATTACATTTAGATGATATTACATTTGAGATAAGGAGTAAGTCTCTATGAAATTAATCTGTTGCATTTTGTATGTTCCTGTTAATCCAGTTCTGTGCTTTGTTTAAGTTTTAACTATCTTGTGAAGGTCTTACAGAACTTTGCAACAAATCTAAAATCTAATTTCTATTTTTCACACTAGGCATCAGCGACTTCTAGTCTCAAAAGCCTACAGACACAACTGTCCCAAGCGAAGCAGGAAACTTTTGTGAGGAAATGTCCTAGAGCCATGTGACTCAGGATCATAAAAGCACAGAAGGCCAATTTAATTGTTATATCTCAAATTTATTTACTTCCTTTCCAATCAATGAAAATAAGCTGGAACGGTGCGAGTTTGACGATCCTTAGCATGGAATACTATACATGAATCAGATACTGTTATGTTAGAACAATGTGGCAAATAGGTAAATTAGCTCAGCAGAAATAATAAAATACAAACTTTCTGTCCTAGGGATTAGTGAAGTTAGATGGAACTCTTTTGAAAAACTTCTAACAGCTGATTGGAAGTACAGTGCAATTCTTATAGTTGTACACATAGTTCCCACATGAAAACTCCCAGCAAGCATAGTGTAGAATTCGTGACTGTAACATGGACTCATATGGAGATAAAAGAAAGTAATTCTGGCCTATTCAAATATAGGTATATCTGTTATAGGAGTGACGAAAATACGTTAGTAAAAGACCGAACAAAGACAAGCAACATATAGGCCTGCAACTTATATTGTGTACTTATAAATTATTATAAGTAATTTACATTATTTATTCATCCCCTCTACAATTTCATTACAATTTAGGTTTATATATTTTATCGTCTATAATATTAAGCAAAATATCATTATTTAGTTGAATGATATTTTATTTTAGACACCAAAAATTTTCATAGCTCATTCAAGACAAATTGGCAGTTGAGTAATATTTGTAACCATCTAATAATATGAAAGATGATATACAATATAATGAAATGATTATAATATGTTTTCAAATGTATGAATGAATGGAAATCCACGTTGCTTGGTGATTTTGGCACACATTCAAAATCACGTGACTTGGAGATTGTGGCGCGGAGGCCAATGAGACAAACTGATGCCACCCACGAATGTGTGTGAGATTTGTACGAAGCTGCTTAGGTTTCAGTCTTGTGTTGGTGTCACTGCCTGCTGGCTCACATCCTCTGGCTGCTTACACTGCCTGCCCAATCAACGCTTATGCACTAGTAGCCTCTACATGGCAGGTGGTGACTTTGCATATGCTGATAATAGGTTCATTCCAACAACAGTCAGGAACCGTCCGTAACCATCGTGAGCATGCGCAGTACATAAAAAGCGTTCCAACACAATCCGAACCAGTCCTGAACCGGAAACATGTACTGCAGTCTGGCGTTTCAACAAGCTTTTGACACAGGTTCAGAACGGTCAGAAACAGTCCGCGGATTGAGGCATGTACAGAAAAGTACGCGAGACGCGCATGCGCATAAGCTCACCAACGTCTCCTGGATACTGAAGAAAGAGATGATCAACTGTTCACATCAGTGAGGTTAAGATGAAAAGTGACAGTACAGACGAATAATATAACTAGAGATTTAATCTAAATTTTCGCCAAAAAGAAAGGGAATGGAAATTATTTGGGTATTGAAATAGTTCATTACAATTTCGACATGCAGATTTGATTAAAAGTATAATAAATAACGTACATATATTAATAATTAAAAAAAAAAAATAATAACTATTTTTAGATGAGAGTCCTCCAGTACACGACACTGAATTAGCGGAATTCTTGCCTTCCATATTTTTTGTCATCATTTTTATAGAAAATGATCGAAATTCTATTTTCTGCAATCAGAATTAGCTGCGAAACGATAATAATAAGCATCCCATTCTTAGCAAAGATAAAGATGATCACAGTTATAGAATCTCTGGATTTAGTACATAATGATCCGCGAAAGCATTCCAACAGCATCCAGTCCAGTTTCAATTCCATAGCAGATGCTCAACTAGCGCATGCGCATAAGATGGTACAGGAACCGTACATGAACTGATCCATGAACCGCTTGTTGGAACAAACCTGATGTTAATAGCAGTGGGCACTGCCTGCCACCTAGCGGCAAAATATCATTGATTGAGCAGGCAGTTTATGCAGCTATAGGATGCAATCCAGCAGGCAGTGGTTGATGTACTTACTGATGATGGAGTCACAGGGAAATGTTGACAGTGAAACTAGTACTGAGGTAGTTCGGTGATTTCGGAAGTGAAAATCGTATTTACAGTATAACGAATTTTTTGTGGAGATGCAGTTCACATTATAGCCTATGCAAGTCATGATGAAAGCCTAAACTAAGCAAACTTAATCTGCCGCAGATTCGTATATAACAGAGATCACCACATGAAATGTTATTGACAATGTTATTAACGTACAATACATGTAATGTATGCGACCCTGCATTCATTGTTATATGATACATGTTGAGGCTGCTGTCCCGAGTCTGGGCTGCCATCAACCCACTTTTATGTGTTACGCGTCGGGACTGTTGTCCCGAATCCCACTTTCACCAGCGCAGACGGCCATGATGTAGCTGCATACAAGCTAGGTGTGGGAGTATAGGGGAAGGGAGGTAACTATGTTCTGAAATTTTCCGTCATTCGTTGTCTGTTTTTAGTTCATTAAATACCTTGAGTATTATATTCGATGAAGTTCTTCCTACTGTATTTTTCTGTAAGAGTACCATTAGATTTCCTTCTCTCTTTCAAATTGGAAATGTCAAGAATAATGATATCAGATGAACTTGAAGGCTTAAGGCACTCTGCTTTGTGTGTGTGTTGTGTTAGAAATTTCAATATGTATGCATAAACAGTGACAAAACGAGCAATATGACGATGACTCGATCTCAAATAAACAGTATTAGTGAAGAAACATTCTTTGTTTTTATCATAACAACCTCAATAGAGGGCACAGTTACCTTTTTTTTATGCGTACATGCAGTTTTAACACCGATTCAAATTTGTATATGACGAACCTATCTTACTACATCCACACCTACATAAAGAAAAATTATGGTAATTACCTTTTACTAGTGAGTACAGCCTATTTACATTAAATTAATATGGAGGGATGGGTTCAATAAATTTTCCTGTAGCTATTCCTTTAAATGAAATTGTGTTGATTTCTCATGGAATCAGCTTTTCTACTAAGCATCAACATGACGTACACAAAACTTCGACACACAAACTATTCAAGAAAAATGCAGCTACTGCACAATAAAACTTAAAAAAAAAATGCAATGAAACAGCCCAAATAATACAATAGGTATAACTATAAAATAAATTGAAAGAAAATGCAAGAGAATTACTCACATTGCAGACTCCCCACGCAACAGTACACTCCTCACTTGTTGCAGATGCTTGGTTTGCCTGGCATTCTATGCAAAGATCCATGATATGATTGCGACAAATTGCACAATTATCCACAACAATATCTGTCAACAAAATATGAAGGAATAATATAACAATACTGAGCAGTATACTGTACATGCAAACATGACTGACAAAAACCTATTGTTCTACTATCTTCATAAAAGATAACGAATATGATCCACTGATATCTCAAATAACTTACCCCATGCCCAGAGAGCAACGGCATTCCACTGTAAAGAATAAATTCAAGTATTAAATACAGTATGTAAGCAACCTGCTACGCTATAACGACTACATGACTAAACATTTTCATAACAAATGCAGTATATAAGCAATCTGCTACGCTACAATTACTAACATGGCAAAAGTTTTATAATAAAACTAGTTAATTATTGACTAGATATAAAATCATACAATTACCTTTTTTACTTCAAACCGTTTCTTTTCGCCTTTACCGCTACTGGAAGTAGGTAATTCAATTTCTTCATCATCAACATCCATTGCTGACGCCATTTTATGAAAATTTCAATAGCAGATAGCACGTTCCAGGCTCTACACCTGTGAGAATTGAAAGACCCCTCTCAGCCGAACACCTCGTTCTACGTTGGTATAAGTTGGACAGTGTCGCCAACACAACTTAAAAAAACTAGCTATGAAACAGTGCAGTTGTCGCTAAATTGCTATACTGCCAATGCAAAATGTGATGTCTTGCCGCTGTAATTGCTAAAAATATCCAATAAATCTCTATATTAGCAAAACAAATTTAATTTATTTCACGCGCTAAAGGCGCTAAACTAACACTGAAAAACTTCAGATCTAGCGGAGAAACCGCTGCATTGGCGACACAGAAACTGGAATCAGATAACGCTGAAATCAGTATGGCCAATTTCGTTAGAGACAAAGAGTTTGTAATATATATGTATATCACCACGGCATGGCGCGTCCTCAGGTTGCGGATAGAGGAGACGGCCTCCAGATATGGAGGGTAGCTGCGAATATATTGAATAAGCAGTCGTGGACAGCCGATAAGGGGTGGTCCTCCAGCTTGGGGGTTGGGCGAAGGGCTAACAACCCATCACCGTAAAAAACAACTTGTTACGAATTCCTACAGTAAGCCTCGGAATAGGACTGATTCTCTGGCACGACCACAGCAAAGGAATAAGGTTTTGAGATTTGGCACTTGGAACGTAACTAGTCTTTATAGAACAGGAGGGGTAACATTAGTAGCAAAAGAACTAGCTAGATATAGAATAGACTTCGTAGGAGTACAAGAGGTTAGGTTAGATGGGAATGGCATATCACAAATAGGAGATTACTTGTTGTATTATGGGGAAGGAAACAATAATCACCAATTAGGAACAGGATTCTTTGTACATAAAAGAATAAAATCAGCAGTAAAAAAGGTCGAATTTATCAGTGACAGGTTATCATATTTAATACTTAAGGGTAGATGGTGCGACATCATAGTTATAAATGCTCACGCCCCTACAGAAGAGAAAGACGACTATATAAAGGATAGCTTCTATGAGGAATTGGAACATACTTTTGATCAGTTCCCTAGATATCATATGAAAATTTTATTGGGGGATTTCAACGCTAAAGTAGGACGGGAGGATATTTTTAGACCAACTATTGGAAAAGAGAGCCTACACGCAATTAGTAGTGACAATGGAGTTAGATTAGTCAACTTTGCCACATCGAAAAATTTAATTGTCAAAAGTACAACATTCCCCCATAAGGATATACATAAATATACTTGGACTTCTCCAGATGGATTGACACACAACCAAATAGATCACATCTTGATAGATAAACGGAGACATACTAGTATAGTAGATATTCGAACTTTCAGGGGTGCAGACTGTAATTCTGACCATTATTTGGTGATTGGAGAATTAAGAGAAAGATTATCAGTAGCCAAGCGAGTAGAGCAACAAGTTAATATTACTAAATTCAATATTTTGAAATTAAAGGACGAGGAAGCTAAGCAAAATTATCAGGTCGAAATTTCGAATAGGTTTGCCACTTTAGAAAGTTCCGACGAAGTTGAGAAAGAATTAGATGTTAATAGCGTGTGGGAAAATATCAGAGATAGTATCAAAATTGCAGCTGAGCAGAGCATAGGTTATTATGAAACTAAGAAAAAGAAACCGTGGTTTGATGAAGATTGTTGCATGGTAGTAGAAAGAAGGAAACAGGCAAAATTGAAATTCTTACAGGATCCAGTTGAGGAGAAGAGAGATAATTATTTCAATGAAAGACGGGAAGCAAGTCGTACACTTAGGAATAAAAAGAGAGGTTACTTGAAGGAAAAACTGAATGAGGTAGAAACAAATAGTAAGAATAAAAACATTCGAGATTTATATAAGGGTATAAAGGAATTTAAGAACGGATATCAGCCAAGGGTAAACGTGATCAAGGATGAGAATGGTGACTTGCTTGCAGACTCTCCATCAATCCTAAACAGATGGAAAAACTATTTTGCGCAACTACTAAATGTACATAGGCCAAATAGAAATGATCGGGACGAAATTGAAATACAAACTGCTGAGCCATTTATACCCGAACCCACGCTTTCAGAAGTCGAAATTGCGATAGAAAATCTGAAAAAGTACAAGTCTCCAGGTATCGATCAAATTCCAGCAGAATTAATACAAGAGGGTGGAAGTGCATTATATAGCGAAATTTATAAACTTGTACTTGCTATTTGGGAAAAGGAAGTTGTACCAGAACAATGGAAGGAGTCCATAATTGTACCTATTTTTAAAAAGGGGGACAAAACCAACTGTGGTAACTTTCGAGGAATATCACTTTTGTTGACGTCGTACAAAATTTTGTCCAATATTCTTTTGAGGAGATTAACTCCGTACGTAGATGAAATTATTGGGGATCATCAGTGCGGTTTTCGGCGTAATAGATCGACTATTGATCAGATTTTTTGTATTCGGCAGATAATGGAGAAAAAATGGGAGTATAAGGGTACAGTACATCAGTTATTCATAGATTTCAAAAAGGCTTATGACTCGGTTAAGAGGGAAGTATTATATGATATTCTTATTGAATTTGGTATTCCCAAGAAACTAGTTCGATTAATTAAAATGTGTCTCAGTGAAACATACAGCAGAGTCCGTATAGGTCAGTTTCTATCTGATGCTTTTCCAATTCACTGCGGGCTAAAGCAGGGAGATGCACTATCACCTTTACTTTTTAACTTCGCTTTAGAATATGCCATTAGGAAAGTTCAGGATAACAGGCAGGGTTTGGAATTGAACGGGCTACATCAGCTTCTTGTCTATGCAGATGACGTGAATATGTTAGGAGAAAATACACAAACGGTTAGGGAAAACACGGAAATTTTACTTGAAGCAAGTAAAGCGATCGGTTTGGAAGTAAATCCCGAAAAGACAAAGTATATGATTATGTCTCGTGACGGGAATATTGTACGAAATGGAAATATAAATATTGGAGATTTATCCTTCGAAGAGGTGGAAAAATTCAAATATCTTGGAGCAACAGTAACAAATATAAATGACACTCGGGAGGAAATTAAACGCAGAATAAATATGGGAAATGCGTGTTATTATTCGGTTGAGAAGCTCTTATCATCCAGTCTGCTGTCCAAAAATCTGAAAGTTAGAATTTATAAAACAGTTATATTACCGGTTCTTCTATATGGCTGTGAAACTTGGACTCTCACTCTGAGAGAGGAACATAGGTTAAGGGTTTTTGAGAATAAGGTGCTTAGGAAAATATTTGGGGCTAAGCGGGATGAAGTTACAGGAGAATGGAGAAAGTTACACAACACAGAACTGCACGCATTGTATTCTTCACCTGACATAATTAGGAACTTGAAATCCAGACGTTTGAGATGGGCAGGGCATGTAGCACGTATGGGCGAATCCAGAAATGCATATAGAGTGTTAGTTGGGAGACCGGAGGGAAAAAGACCTTTAGGGAGGCCGAGACGTAGATGGGAGGATAATATTAAAATGGATTTGAGGGAGGTGGGGTATGATGATAGAGACTGGCTTAATCTTGCACAGGATAGGGACCGATGGCGGGCTTATGTGAGGGCGGCAATGAACCTTCGGGTTCCTTAAAAGCCATTTGTAAGTAAGTAAGTAAGTAATATATATGTATTACAAACTCTTTGGTTAGAGAGGTTCCGACTAGGTCGACTGTAGAGCCCTACGACAAATAAATTAATGAATAAACCTATACCACGGCCGACTTGCCTATACGAATTAAACACCCCTTATTTATTTGTGACGTAACACCTCTTTGCTGTACCAAAAAGCGAAGGGAATATCAAGTCGGCCGTGGCTATACAACGTCTTTGGTCGGTAACAACATCTATACTTGTTTTTTTGAAAGATGGGACATGACAGGAGCGTTGCGATCGGAAAAACAACTGAATGTAACATTGCGTGGAAGGCCTGTTGCTATGGTAACAACGGTTGAGTTGCCAAACTTACTGTTACCACATGGCGAGTGCTTATAGCTCTCTTGGCGACATTTATTGTGCACACAGTGTTAGCATTGGTACGTTTTGTGTTTGATTCTCTGTCGATTTTTGTATTGTTTTCTTACATTTGCGTCAATTGTCAATGAATGTTTTAACGTCAGCCATCTTAACGTCAATTGCTAGCTTTCATCAGCTGGCAGCATGATAGTCCATATTGGCAACATGACACTGTAGTTCCAAGCTTGGCCGCTTAACTGTCATGTCCCATCTTTAAAAAAAAAACAAGTATATCTACCAGACCACTTCATTCACTATAACAGAATAGCGGTACCGGTACCATATATGTTGTATTTTCTTTTTCCAGTCCTGCTGTCAGTAACAATAGTCAATCATTCTCTTCTCTTCAAAAAAATTGTATAACTCTTGACTTCTCCCACATATCTTAGTTTAGTTTAATTGACAAAATTCTGGAGACAATTAAAAAAAATTCCAAGTTGGAAAAATTTTCTGTGAATTATCCAAAGCATATGACTGTATAAATCATGAAATGCTGCTAAACAAATCAGATTATTATGAAATTGAAGGCATTGCACACCAATGGTTTCACTCATATCCCATAGATAGGAAACAAAGTCAAAATCAGTACTGGTACCATTCTGAAATCTACCTCAACATGGGGAACTATTAATAATGGAATTCCACAAGGATCAAAATTAGGTCCCCTACTTTTTCTAGTGTTCATAAACGATCTTGCCTCCCTAACAAAAAATGTAGGTCATCCCATATTATTTGCAGATGACACAAATACAGTAATTACAGCCAATAACTCCAACATATTCTAATCTTCAACAGAGACAATTCTCCTCAAAAGAAGCGATTGTTTCTCAGTAAAAAAAAATAGTATTAAACTGTAACAAAACTAACACAATCAAATTTAAATCCTGTCCAAACACAACCTTGCAAATTGCAAGCGCAATTAGTAATAGGTTCCTGATAGAAACAACAAACAAATTTCTTGGCTCACAAATCGATAATGTGTTAAATTGAAAAAGTCGTATTAAATCAATTACTCCCAAACTATTTTCAGCATGTTTTGCTATTAGATATAGTATGCAAGTAATAGTAAATACCTTAAAAACAATATACTTTGCATACTTCCACTCGGTAAAGAGTTTTGGAATAATATTCTGGGGAAATTTTACGAATATAGTAACAGTATATTCCTACTATAGAAAATAGTAATTAGAATAATAGTAGGCGCCAAATCTAGGGGATCGTGTAGGACCATTTTCAAAAAACTACAAATAATGCCCATATTTGTCAGTATAGTTTTTCATTAATAAACTTCCTCGTATGTAATCATGTAAATTTTGTAACTAATGCAACAGTTCATAGCATAAATACTCGTTAAAAATGTCTTTCATACTCCATTGACAAGTCTATCATTCTATCAAAAAAGAGTGCATTATATGGCAGTAAAAATTTTTAATGGCATCCTTACGTATATAAAAAATTAAACTCAAAACATAAGATTATTTAGAGCCAAATTAAAGAAGAACCTAACCTAACCTAATTTCTCACGCCTTTTCTGTAGGTGAATTTATAATATTCAACAATGCTGCATGAATATTTCTGTCTTGCATTAAGTATCGATACTAACCCCTTGTGTTGTAGTAGTATATCATTAATCTCTTCTGTATTTAATTCAACTACATTATGAATATAATTAAGACTTTTTAGGTAGTACTATTAAGATTTTTTTGCCGTGTTCCATATTCTATCTGTGAAGCGATGTACGAATATCATGGAATGATACGTTTTATTTAACGACGCTCGCAACTGCCGAGGTTATATCAGCGTCGCCAGCGTGCCGGAATTTTCTCCCGCAGTTCTTTTAAATGCCAGTAAATCTATTAATATGAGCCTGTTGCTTTTAAGCACACTTAAATGACATAGACCTGGCATAGAAGGCCAGCGCTATATCAACTGCGCCAACCAGGCCGACAATACCATGGAGTGTAAATAAATACAATGAAATACAATCTTAAAGATTCAACGCTAATGTTAGATATGGAAAGGCCATAAAGTTATTTAAATATGCACTCCTGCATACATGGCTTAAATGTATTAAAAATGCAGGTAGTAAGCTATTCATACAAAGGAGAAGAGTTCGGCCGGCACCGTGGATCGTGTCCCGATATAGCTCAGCTGGAAAGAGCAGAGCTGAAAAGTACCGGGTTAGATTCCCGGTGTCTGAACGATTATTTTTCAAATTCATACATTTACAGTATGGCTACTTATAGTCAATGATTATTCGACGAGGATGGCCAGTATATGAATATATTTATTTATTTGTTTATTTATTTATTTATTTATTTATTTATTTATTTATTTATTTATTTATTTATTTATTTATTTATTTATTCATTTATTTATTTCATCAATCTATGTTCACGTCATGGCGGATTAGATGTATTCCAGTTCTTAATCCGCCATCACTCTCTATACAAATATAACAAAAACTAATACATAATGAACCTATAAGTATTCTCTGTTTACAATAATAATAATAATAATAATAATAATAATAATAATAATAATAATAATAATAATAATGCTAATAATAATACTAATAATAATAATAATAAAACTAATAATAATAATAATAACAATAATAATAATAATCTATACTAATAATAAATCTGTAGCCGAAATTTTTCTGGTAATTTTCGATTTTCCAAAAATAATTGGTCCTAACATATATAATTAACTACCCTGAAACCGAAAATCGCTTTTTTGAAATTTTTGTTTGTATGTCTGTCTGTCTGTCTGTATGTATGTTTGTTATAATGGCTGAACCGATTTCGATGAAAATTGGAATATAAATTAAGTTCATTGTAACTTAGATTTTAGGCTAGGCCTATATGGCATTCAAAACACATTATTTAAAAGGGGGGTTATAAGGGGGCCTGAATTAAATAAATAGAAATATCTCGCTGATTATTGATTTTTGTGAAAAATGGTACATAACAAAAGTTTCTTTAAAAATAATTAGCGATAAGTTTTATTCCTTGAAAAATTTTGATAGGACTGATATTTAATGAGATAAATGAGTTTTAAAATTAAAATAACTGCCATCTAAGGCCGTGTAATGAATTAAAAAACAAATGACTTCGTCTATAAGGGGCCTTGGACAGCAACAATCGAAAGCTATGAAAGATAGCGTACAGAGAATGTTTCTGTGTTTGTATGAAGTAATATCGGAAGCTAAATTAACCGATTTGTATAATTAATTATTATTTCACCGTTGGAAAGTGTAGTTTCTCTAGATGGATAATAATGTTAATAATGTTATTACAGTAACTTCTGATATAGGCCTAATACAGCATAATATAATATAATATAATATAATATAATATAATATAATATAATATAATATAATATAATATAATATAATATGTAATATATAATATAATTTAAGTTATTTGAAGGATTCAGAACCATAGTGGGACAAGCGCCATTTACTGAATACGTAGAAAACAAGGGTTAAAATTAAGTTATTACCATAATTCAATGTAAACCTATAACAAGTAAAATAAAATATACACATTAAATCTAAATGATGTCAATCTTCATTAAACTATGGTTGCATGTAATAAAAATTGATAAACATGTTAAAGGAATTGTCATTGCACCAAATGAGTGTCTCTGGACCAAAATGATCGCATTTTAATTATTTGGATGCAATTTAAATTAAGTAACATATTAAACGATTTATCCTTCTATCAAACACGAATGTTCCCTGGATCAAATGTCCTATTTTAATTATGTAATTACTTTATATTTATTTCTAACGGGTGCAGCGGAGCGCACGGGTACGGCTAGTAATAATAATAATAATAATAATAATAATAATAATAATAATAATACACAACTAATAATAAGTATCGCTCATGTATTTCCTACCTTAGCTTTTTCATTTTTTATGCTCAATCTCTTAAGAATTTTTCTGTTAACTTCATTGACTACTCTTCGTAGTTTCTTATCGTGTAACTACTCAACATTTATAATTCCATCTCCGTTAGAGCTTTGACTTTCTCTTCCCATCTAATTTTAACTCTAAAAAGAAATTTTCCTAATTTATGCAGATTGCTGGCGTTTAGGTGACCATTCATTTTTTATAAGCTATTATAGCATTTATTTGTAGAAATTTTTTATCTACCCAACTGTGTCTCAAATCATTCGTTGCCTGACACTTTAGCGCAATATGCATTGCGTCTTCAGCTAGTTCACACAAAGGACATTTATCCTTCTCTACGTTACCTCTCTTATTCTTAAGTCTCCAGATACCTAATCTCCACCATGCCATTCCTGTTCTCTCTTCCCTTGAATTTAGTCTAACAGATTCTTCCTGTTCCCAAAACTGCTTAACCTCCCTATAGTATTTTAGTGATCCTAGGTCTTTAATATTACTAAAAATATCTTGTCTCGAAATTTCGTTTGCCCTCTCTTTTACTATTCTTCCAATAGTTTTCGTGTATATGGATATATGTATACAATAAGATTATTTTTATTGTGCACATAGACTAAGTGTGTACTTTTATTTTTAGGGCTATAAATGCATCATATTTTCGCACTTATGTACATAAACTGCATACTAACCGTGCTTCATTTCCATTTTTTTTATAATTATGGCTCGCAGTACGATAATTTTTACCCTTTTTTACGTAAACCTTAGATTTAAACATTACGTTGTCCCTCTGGTGAGAAATATATCTTCTGGGGGTGCGATTGTAATAATTTCTAATGTTATTTTTATACTGACGAAAATAGTCATTTAAAAATAATCTGCTGTATACTATGTTACAACATTTAAAAGCGATGTACTGTATATGTTAAAATCTTCCAGTTATATAGGACGGAAGGTCTTCAATAACAGTAACGTTACAGAGTAAATTCTTTAATTAAAAGGAACAGCAGTAAGTCGACTTTGTTTGTTAAAAAAAATTGCAACATCGCAGTAAATTCAGTAGACCTTGCACCCCTTTTTCGCAGCAGTGAGGGGAAACAGTCTAAATCAGACGTCTCCAAAACCGTACTCGCGAGTAAGCCCCTGAACGGAACCGAAGCCAATACGTAATAAGCGCGCTCCGCCTCACCCATCTCCGCCTGTACTGTACTCAGTGTTTATGCGCAAACAAAGAGCAGTGGCGGACTGCCATTATCACTGTGTTGGTCGGCGTGTTCCACCGTTTCACAATGTCTCCTAATCATGGACGTAATACATTCAAGGATGAAAGAGAAGAGAAATATTTTGTGTTAGTGGGGAGAATGTGAAATGCTTAATTTGTTCGAAAATTCTTAGGGGTGTGTTAAAATTCAGCATGCGACGACAATACTCGACTCTTCACAAAGAATATCATACAATTACAGGCATGTTGGACATGTGAAAATAATTTATTTTGGGGCTATCTATAGGCCTATAACTGTTGGTTATACATATCAATATATTACAATACGTTTGCACTCAGTTCAGCATGATATACTTATAGTTTTTTGTTTAATTTTAGGTGAAATTCTTAGGCGTACAAATATTTTTATAAATATAAAACAAGAAAATACAAACACAATCATACACGTGTTCTCAGTCCTAAACAGAAAAAGCTTCTTGCTAGCTATGTTCTAGCGTGGAATATTGGAAAATCAATGAAGCCCTTTACAGAAGCATCATTTGTAAAATCGTGCATACAGGACGTTACTAAAATACTGTGTCCAGAACAAAGTCAAAGTTTAAGAAAATTAAATTGTTTCCAATTACAGTTCAGAGAAGGAATTTCAAGATTGTAAATGTAATTGAATCTGATGTCGAAACCACAATTAACCAGTTTGTAGCTTACTCACTTGCATTGGACGAAAGCACACATAGAAACGACGAAGCTCACCTAGCCATTTTCATTCAAGGAGTTAATGAACATTTTACTGTGTTTGAATGTCTTCTAGATGTAATTACAAAATACAAATGGAGAAGATCTTTTCCAGGCCCTGAAAGGCACTATAGAACAGAAGAGGTTGAATTTGCAATGACTTGTGTCTATAGCAACAGAAGGGGCTCCAGCTTCATAGTATGTCAAAATAACATACAAACGTATGATATTTCTTATTCTTTTGATGTTATTATTTGTAAACCTAAGCAGACCGTTGCCGCGATCCCCCACTGACCGCTCCCATCTGTTGAGGTACGAAGCTCTTCCCCTTCTCTTATCTTCCAGCACACTGTGTTCGGCGGGCAGCATCGAGAGCACGAATGATCATACGCTTTTTGGAGACCTCTGGTCTAAATAAACACTGCCTATTCTGTAAAACGCTCTTCAGCTTACGTGCTGCGGAACTCGGGCCTCAGTATGAAGCATGCATCTCCATGTTGGTAACAGCGTTGTCAAACCTCCATTAAGTGATTTATTAATCATTACAATTAGAGCATTAAAATCCTCTTAAACCGTAAACGTGGCAGAAATATTTGTTGGAACGACGAACTTAAACGTTTATAAAATGTGAATTTCTAATTGTGTTTAAAAGATAAGTTATCATTACAAAATAATTATTTCTGGAAAATCTAAGCGCAAAGAAACCAAATGGCAGACGACTATTCCATTTATATTATATGCCAAGGATTCATTTCTTAAAAGGACTGCCATTAAACACATTCCACTTTGTATATTGACATTCCACCTTTTACATTTTAAAGTTTTAAGGTCTTGCTTCAGTTATTTGCTCAAGCCTAACGAAACTATTTCTCTCTCGCTCTCTTTTATGAGGAGAAATTCAAAGCCAAAGGCCTCCCCACACCGACACGAAATATTCGCAGCGGTGGCGAATGTTTCGCTTCGCAGAGTTGCCACTGTCTCAGAGTACATTGCGGTATATGAGCGTGCCCACACCGACGCGAAAGTATCGCCGGACGGCTGCGAATCTGCAGCGTTGAAATTTAGATTCGCCGCCTGCGCGGTTTTTTTCGCTGCCGCCGCGAATTTTTTGATAGTGTTCTGTGAGAAATTGTAAGGAAACATCCAGTTTTATACGATTTATTCTAGAGGATTGCAAGTAAGTAAGGAAAAGGGCAATATGAGATGCAATCCAATTGGAATTTAATGAAAGTGGTAAGTTATTCACTTCTTTAACATATCTTAAGAGAAAAATTCTAGCCTACATACGGCCTTTCTATAAGGAATGATTTCATATTCGAATCTTTGTTGACTTTTATCAGTCCTTCAAAATATCATAGCATTGCTTAGTACAGAAATATATTTCTAGAGAACCTACCTATATGAACTTTGCGTCATTTAACATCTTACTAAGGTTTAATAGTTCAAAGTTAATAATTTTCTTAGTTTAGGAAAGGTTCCATTCTTAAAAGCAAACATATAAGCCTATATTTAATAGCAATTTTTTGTCAAAACTAATCTCATTCATATTTTATTTTTATGAAATACTCTAGGAAATTTTGCATTAGCTAGTACAGAAGATTTATTTCACTAAACATAAATAGGCCTATTAATTGTACTCGCGTTTGATGTCACTACAGCTCAATCAATAATAATCAATGTTTTGGACTTAAGCTAATATTTTCATTTTATTATGCGATATTTGTCTACATAATGTTAAAATAACCGACTTGAAATTCATTTTTATAAATATTAAATACAATATTATAGGATTGTTGTTTAGTCAATTTTCCGAAGAAAAGTCTGAACCTCACAAATGATACCAAGAAGGCACCATTTATGAGGCAACTAGGCCAGGAGATAATGGAGTAGGGTGGCCAGTTCCTTTCCCCTCCATTTCATAAATC
This sequence comes from Periplaneta americana, assembly GCF_040183065.1. Taxonomy (NCBI): domain Eukaryota; kingdom Metazoa; phylum Arthropoda; class Insecta; order Blattodea; family Blattidae; genus Periplaneta; species Periplaneta americana. The sequence continues at coordinate 48,944,470 of NC_091131.1, forward strand.
GCCGAAAAAATTAGCAAAAATCTACACCTAGCAGATACTGCTTCACACTTACACTTACACATAAACAGGATAATTTTATTAATTATACGCGAATAACACTACTTGTGGGACAAACCCCTCCCATATTTTAGACTTGGCATCATCTCTTGTCTTCCTTCTCTTGAAGGACGCATTATAACAGAATCAAAGAAAAGTTATAAAAGACGAGACGAAGTAGAGTCTCTTCTGTTTTCGAGATTTTGTTACGCACTTAACAGATGTGTATTGTATACTATTTTTGCACAATCATATATTTATAACTACAAATACTGTATGAATTTTATGATACTTTCTGCGTTGAGAGCGCATTTTAGTGAATGTAGCCATTATACATTCAAGGCAGTATTAGTTTGCTAAAAGTTTAATAAAAGTCAGTACCGGTATGGTTTTCTTTTTGTATCTAATGATGAAAAAAAAACATGAAAAATATGTTATTGAGGTGATTTAGACGTATTATATTACATTATAATAGAAACGCGGACAATTAAAGTATAATAATTGTTTCCAAATGTGAATGTATTGATTTCACGGCACTAAAATAATTTATATCGTGTTAGGAGTTTGTTGAACGTACTCTCATCAATTCCTAGAAAATTTCTAAATGACCGAGAATCTTCCAATGTCATCTGTCTGAGGAATAAAAAATATATTACCAATAAAGGATCTTTTATTTCATTTCACTATTTTCAATTATTTATATGTCCTGGGATGGTAATTCATGTTATGAAGGATTCTCTGAATATTCGTTTCATAGGTAATTTATCTTTTCAGATATCGTTAACGTCTTGTTTCTGATGCACTTTTGTATTTTTCTACGTGGACTTCGCTTTCTCACCCACACTTCTTTCTTTTTTCTATGTGTTCTCTCCTCCAGAGTTCTAAGTTCCTTGACAACGTTTGCAACCGCAAGCACAACATTTAAGGCTAAATACTAGGTATCATCGTTCGCCATTTTGATTCTTTTCTTTTAATAATTTAATTAAATGTATTCTAATATTTCAGTTTCATTTATTTTAATATTGTAACTACATTTATTTTAATATTGTGATTACATTTATTTTTAATTGCATTATTTATATTTTAATTACATTTATTTTAATCTTTATTATTACTTTTCAAAACACATACGAGTAATTAAAACAATTTAAGCGATGGAAGTATTTTGTAAGCGGATTTGAAATCAGAGCAAAGATTTCTGTATTAGCAGACAAGAGGTTGTCTTGAGTTCTTTGCCAAGTAAAAAATACTCTTTTCTTTAACTCGCCGTAACTTGAAAACCAGTGAAGATTTTGAATAGCGGCAACTTTTAAAAGTAATTTCCATTCTTTCTCAACATTTCATTCGCTTTGACCCCCCATCTAACGTGAAAAATAAAAAAGTTTACCGCTAACCACTTCTGAAGGTCTAAATGTCTATTTTGAACAGATCACTTCCAAATTAGTATCTCCCCCCCCCCGCGTTTTGAAAATAATTTTGACTTCAAAATTTGTTCCATGCTTTCCTCAGACATTGGCCTGCCAATCATAAAAATAACAGTGCCATTGATTGACTATCATAGGAGCTACGACATGATATTCCTCTGTATACGCGAAATTTGGTCTCCGTCAGCGCTGCGAATATTTCGCGTCGGTGTGGGGTGACGTGGGAATTTCGTTGCCGCTGTATACGCGAAATATTCGTCGCTGCCACGGCTGCGAATATTTCGCATTGGTGTGGGGAGACCTCACTGCAGCCTGAGGTTTATCGTACTTACCGCTCCTGTGAATGATACTTACAGACGAATTGTTATGGTATTGGTGGAATATTGGTGAAATTACGACAATAATCGTGAGGGGAAACAGGAGAAGCCCGAGAAGCCGGTCTTATCCGCCATAGTTCTTTCTTCATGACCCACACGGGGATCAAACGATAATAATAATAATAATAATAATAATAATAATAACAATAATAATATGATAATAATAATAGTGCATTAAAATAGAAGTTACTATTAAAAGGATAAGTAAGGAAAGCTTTTGAACCTCAGACAATTAACAATTAACTCGGATTATTTGTAATTGTATCTCCTGGCCTAGTTGCCTCATAAGTGGTGCCATGTTGGTATCACTTGTGAGTTTCAGACCTGTCTTCGGGCAGTTGACTACACTAAACTGCAACAAAAACAACAACTTGTAATTGTTTCAATAAATGGTATTAAAATTGATGGAGTTCCTTGTGGAACAAGTTGAGTAAATATGTGTTGAATATTATTAATTTTATTCATACAAACACATAATCATCCATACCTTATGATGGGATTCCGAGCCAGGCCTCTAGAACAAATCGCGGGTCTAATGCTGCAACTAAGTTAAATAACTGCAAATCTAATGTTTTGAAATAATAGGAAATACCTTTTGTCTATCCAACCTATTGTTCCCATATGTAGTAGGCCTAATACTGTGTAACAGACTTTTAAATGAATTGTTTAGCTTAAGAAATCATAATGGATCTCTAAGCTTACTATTTAAATAACCCACTGAAGTATATAACTCAAAACCGCAAAAATATTTAGTTACCTAGTATTAGACTCGAGAAACAAAAAATGGCTGAAAGATGTACACATTGTATTTAATAAAGACTTATTTATTTATTTATTTATTTATTTATTTATTTATTTATTTATTTATTTATTTATTTATTTATTTATTTATTTATTTATTTCTTAGACATCGCAGACAACCGACAGAACAACATTCGGGTTGATGAAAAGTGAATTCCTTTGCGAGTGAGGAAACCTCCGAAAAAACCCACACTCAGATCGACCGTCATCGAAATTTGAACCCGGGCCCCCCGAATGCGATCAATAGACGATACCGCCTCGGTTTACCCCATAATAATAATAATAATAATAATAATAATAATAATAATAATAATAATAATAATTATTATTATTATTATTATTATTATTATTATTATTATTATTATTATTATTATCATCATTATTATCCATTTATTATCATTTATTTATTTATTTATTTATTTATTTATTTATGTCTATAACAGGACAAAGCCCCAATTACAATAGATAGTACAGATATTTGCTTAAAACCTTATTATTATTATTATTATTATTATTATTATTATTATTATTATTATTATTATTATTATTATTATTATTATTATTAGAGGAGATTGACTGTTATTCATAGCTTATTCATTTCATTTTGTTTATTAGACACACTTAAATCTTACAGCAAATTGTATTTTTATTCTAATTCGATTACCCTAATTTTAGTCCTATATAGACGTCTTACGCAATCGTGGAGCTATCCTCAAATACTCTGATACTTTTTGAATGGCTCACTGCATATATAGCCTAGGTTTATTTTGAGACTTCTCTTTAAACCCTAATAATTTAGGTTTCTGTCATTAGGAGACTCGCGTTTTTCTTTGACCCCTAAAGGTTTGTTGTGACATTTTCAGTTTAATTGTCCATCATGCCAAATCGTGCAATGGTGTCAAGTTGCTGGAAATAAGCCCACTCGAATACAGACAGAGCAATGCCGATTACATCATTAGGCTATGACATGCAAAACTTCCTTGTCCCGACATGCGATGAATTCATTAATTTTCCAACACAAACTTTTACGAACAAAACTGAGGCTTCCCCAGCAGAGTGGACGTTAGTCCCAGGTTATCAAATTATGCAGCGTTTACAATCATAAATTAAGTCAATTTCTTTTTTTCATTTTTTTATGAATGTATGCCGTGTCTCAGAAAAAAGTTAACACTAATTATATGGGTAGTGATTCAGTTTATGTGATTACACAGGACCTTCGGAGAGAATTCGTTATGGTTATAGTAGTCTACAAACTTTCAAAGCCTAAGGCTACAAATCAAGACAGGCAGAGATGCTCATTCTCCAAGAACTTACCATCCTTTGGAAATAGTATCATTGTCTACCGCTGTGGAGTAACGATTAGCACGTCTGACCATGAGAAGAGCGGGTCCGGGTTTAAATCCTGGTTGGGATAAGTTACTTGGTTGGAGTTTTATCCGGGGTTTTCCCTGAACCAAATGAAGCAGAATTGTTACGTAATTTTCGGCGTTGGACCTCGGACTCATTTCGCCATCATTAATTCACATATCATCATCATCATTATCATCCATACCACCATCATCGGTGCAACATGCTGTACTTGTACAAGAGCGCGGCCGTTCGGCTACAACTATCATTCACAGGAGCGATAAGTACGATAAGCATCAGGCCAGTGCAGTCTTAACGCATGGGCACGGTAGGCAGTTGCCCGGGGGGCCTCACGAGCACAGCTGCCCCATGCTGATCTATGCACAGACGAGAATTTAACACTAATTTCCCAATCACCTTCCTCAACATTCAAATCTCCTGCTAACTCAGTAGGAGACAAAATATGACTTGTAGCGGAGAGTTGGCATGGCTGACATCCTGAAGAACATTTACTTCAAGCCAAATATAAAGGAATTCTTTGTAAATGTTTGTGTTGATCATTTAATCAATAATAAATAATTCATGCTAATTTCAAAATGTGCATGCATGCATACATACATACATACATACATACATACATACATACATACATACATACATACATACATACATACATACATACATACATACTGTTCTGCCCAAGGGCAGGTCTTTCACTACAAACCCAGCATTCTCCAATCTTTCTTATTTTCTCCCGTCCACATATTGTCTATCATCTGATACCTTTTTTTTCTGCCCCAAACTCCTCTCCCGTTCACCATTACTTCCAGTGCATCCTTCAGTAGGCAGTAGGGCTAGGGACGGAGCGATTCGGTTCGGTTCGGAGCAGTTACTGTGACGTCATTACTCGGTTGACCCGAGTACAGTACAGAGTACAAATTTGTGGCGGCAGATTTAAAATTTAGATAGATTGAGTCGATTTTAGAACGTATTTTGAGAATGAAACCTAGCGTGTTTTAAAGGCGTTGTAGTAAAGCGCTTTCGCTTTGTTAATTGAAGAGAAAAAAGTGCTTCTCTTCATTGCAAAATGGCGGTTACAAATTTCATTTGCGTGATTACAACTATTTGCGGAGTTATTTTATATGAAAGGCCTATTTAACTTTCAGTGTTGTTATATATGACAGACGAAATAAAATTGATAAAATAATTTATAATACTAACAGCTAATAAATTAACATGTGAGGTAAACGTTAAACGCTGCAGCTAATTAAAAAAGAAGATAGAAAGAAACGGGCTCCATGAAGCGCTGCCTAAAACACTTAAAAATAACACACAGAATTATCCTATTATTACGGAAAGTGGATAAAATAATCAATAAAACGTGGAATCTTAAACTGAAGAACATAATGTTTATTTATTTTATAACATTACTAGGCTTCAATACAATCATGTTCTTTTTGGTGAAGAGTAGTATTATTGATAAATTAAAGTCATTAGGTAACATAATTCGTAGAAATAAATACAAATAAAATGATGACTGCTGAAGTAACACAAATACAATAAACACAAATAGAAGAAAAGTATAATGCACTTCCTTTTTTAACATATTTTAATAATAATCAAACACTCTAATATGATGATAACAACAATAATAATAATAATAATAATAATAATAATAATAATAATAATAATGATAATAATACTTATGACTTTTAAGGAACCCGGAGGTTCATTGCCGCCCTCACATAAACCGGCCATCGGTCCCTATCCTGAGCAAGGTTAATCTAGTCTCTATAATCATATCCCACCTCCGTCAAATTCATTTTAATATTGTCCTCCCATTTACGTCTCGGCCTCCCCAAAGGTCTTATTTCCTCCGGCCTCTCAACTAACATTTCTGGATTCGCCCATATGTGCTACATGCCCTGCCTATCTCAAACGTCTGGATTTAATGTTCCTAATTATGTCAGGTGAAGAATAAAATGCATGCAGTTCTGCGTTATGTAACTTTCTCCATTCTCCTGTAACTTCAGCCCTCTTAGCTCCAAATATTTTCCTAAGCATCTTATTCTCAAACACCCTTAGCCTCTGTTCCTGTCTCAAGGTGAGAGTCCAAGTTTCACAACAACATAGAAGAACCGGTAATATAATTGTTTTATAAATTCTAACTTTCAGTTTTTCTGAGAGCAGATTGGATGATAAAATCTTCTCAACCGAATAATAAAACGCATTTCTCATATTTATTCTGCGTTTAATTTTTTCCCGAGTGTCATTTACATTTGTTACTCTTGCTCCAAGACATTTGAATTTTTCCAGCTCTTCAAAGGATAAATTTCCAAATTTTATATTTACATTTTGTACAATATTCTGGTCACGAGACATAATCATATACTTTGTCTTTTCGGGATTTACTTTCACACCTAGGACCTATCTCTTTACTTGCTTCAAGTAAAATTCTCGTGTTTTTCCTAATTTTTTGTGGATTTTCTCCTAATATAGTCACGTCATCCGCATAAACAAGGAGCTGATGTAACCCTTCCATACTTCCTCTGTTATCTTGGACTTCAATATTAGTAATAGGCTAATAATAATAATGATAATAATAATATTATTATTATTATTATTATTATTATTATTATTATTATTATTATTATGTACAGTATTATGTTCAGACTGTCAGTGTTCATTAGGCCCACTTGCCAGATCATATAATAGGATGAGCTCGTCTTCAATAGTAGAGGCTTTTCAGCCCGCCTTGGAGATAAGGAAATAATTTGTCCTGCAGCAGAAAATATTTAAAAACAACAGTACTTACGTTGTTGTCTGCTAGAATTAAGTAAAATATGTGAACTCTGTTTGAACGTTTGAACTGACCGGTAACGGCTACGGTTAACCGAGTAACTTCGGTGCTCCGCTGCCAAGCACATAAACCGATAGAACCGGGTTACTCAACAGTTCTACTCGCGTCGTCCCCAGCTCTAGCAGGCAGTTTCTTCTCAGCCAGTGACCCAACCAATTCCTTTTTCTCTTTCTGATGAGTCTCAGCATCATTCTTTCTTCACCAATTCTTTCCAATACAATTTCATTTCTTATTTTGTCTGTTCACTTCACAAGCTCCATATGAAATTGCAATATTTCATAGCGTGTTTTGGAAAAGCTATTGACTGAATTCCCAATATGCTCACTCAGTTTAAGACAGTAGTATATTATGGTAATAAATAACTGAAAGAATTCTAGTTTTGTCTTATAAATATACAGAAATTTGATCCGACCTAATGTAACATTGCGAAATTTCTTTGCAGAACGAAGAGTTACATTTGTTTGGATCAAATTTATGCACATTTAAAGGACAAAACTAAAATTATTTCAATCATTTATAATCATAATACATTGCTCTCTTTAATTGACTGAACGTATTGGGAATTGAATCAATGGCTTTCCCAAAACACGCTATGAAATGTTTCACGTAAAACAATTTTTATTTCGAAAATGAAGCAAAAACGAACAAAATAGTAGTAAACGTTTTTGTTTGAAATATCTCAAAGAATAACCCTCTGAAACTAATGAAATTACTTACGATTCACTGTGTATAATAAGAAATTTTGCTTCATCATTGTGACAGTAAATTCTTTTAATGCTGACCGTCTGCCGTGCGTCTATAGTTTATTTTGAGTCTTCTCTTCAAACCTTTTAATTTGATATTGCTGTTAATTCTCATTTAACATATGTGTGCCGACGGACGTTTCTGGAACTAATTCACCACTCTGTATAACAGCATTTTGTCTTCGTAGTAACACACTGCTGGCGCCCTCCTCGGAAAAGTGCCCTCGTATATAAACGGATATTACTAAAAGACATAATTATGTTTTCCTTTGGTGATCTTTCTTTATAGGCCTAAGCGTTGTAAAGGTTTGTAGGTTTGTTGTGACATTGATAATAGAGTTCCAGATTCTCAGTCTATTATCCATCACGCCAAATCGTGTAAGAGTGTCAAGTCACTGGCAATAAAACTCATTCGAATGTAGAGCAATGTCTAATACGATCACTAGGAAATAACACATAAAACTTTCTCGTGCCGGCACGCGAAGAAATCATTCATTTTCCCATACAAACTGCTACATTGTCATTATTATTAGATGCATCTTGTCCGTAAGAGAAAACTATTACGCTAATAGTACCAAGACATGCACATTTTAATCTCGAGTTCTCAATTTATGGAGCGTTTACAACTATAAACTCGACAAATTTCTTTCATACCTTTTTATAAAAATATTACAATAATATAAATTCAATGTAAATAGCATAGTCCGCAGAGGTAGCTCTGTAGTAGCGCATCTGCCTCCAAACTAATCGGCCTGGGTTCGATTCTCGGAAAGGTCAGAGATTTTCGTGTAAAATTTCTACCTGGGGTTTAGGAAAGGTAACGGTGCACAAATTCTAATCACTAGATTGTGCAGCAATATGGGTTAAATACAAAATCTCTCCGCAATGCATATGATGACTGTTGACAGTTAATTTATCAGTTGGATGGGGACGTTAAGCCTGGCGGCTTCCTTAGTGCTATTCGACAGGAGTAGGGTACATGCTGGCAACACGTTTCCCCTTCTGTCTTCGTCATCTTCATCATCATCCTCACCCATTCCCTACACTACACTTACACATACACTCATTCTTGTACACGACATAACTCTTCACAATACATATCATGTACAGCGTGGTTCGTCGAGGCGATGTGCAACTTGAAAATTGGTCACAGTCCTGTCATCTATCCGCAATATGCAGAACCTGAATCATGCAATTGAAATGGGTAGACATGGATACACATACACACAATATGTAAATGGTACAGCTCTTCACGATGATTAAGTTATTTTTTTGGCATTCAATGAAACAAACACTTTAAGACTTCACGGGAAAATTACGATGATCGCACATCGAAATATACGTGAATACTTCAAGCTATCGATCTATCGACCTTGTTAATCGAGTGATTATCGTATTTGCTTTTATGTCAGATTCACGAAAGTTCATATATTAGCGTTAATAAATTATACTCATGATGTTCGGAGATGAAATCAGCAAAGTTTCCCTAGTATTAATATTCCAAGATGTCCAAATATTCATGACCATATGAATAAATTCCGAGCGATAGGAAGTGTTACAGACAAGAAAGGCAGAAGAAGACATACAATCCTCACCGAGGAAATTTTGGATGACACTGAATATGGCTTGGAAAATTCTTTTAAAATCGCCTCGTCTTTCGCATAAAACAGGTATGCCTAGCAGTCCTTTGTGAAAAAGGTATGGAAGTAGAACTTTATAAATTTACAGTAATATAAAAATTATGATCCGGCAATCTTGTAATCAGGTCTATGATTTGTGAAGTAATTTTAAATGGAGTATATGACTGCGGAATTGACCATAATCTCTTTCCCTCCATGATGTGGAAATAGTGTCATGCACTATGAGAAGATAACAGGTCCTAATTCTATCAAAATAATAATGCTAAGAGTTATGTGGAAATTATTATTTTTCAAACAGCATTCAGCAACAGCACATACTGCTCACTATTCTATAATCGAACTTCATACAGTGTTTGAGAAAGAATTATCAGTTAGAATGTATGGCGTCCTCTATTTACAGACTTAACCCCGAGTGACTTTTATCTCTGGAGTAATTAAAAAGATAAAAGTGCGCATAAAAGATCCACATGCCCAGGAAAAACTGAAAAATAGCATCCGCAAAAACAATTCCTTCAGCAAGTGGGACAAATATTTTGAGCACCTTTTTCCTCAATTTTGGGTGAGTAAATGACGTTTTAATTGTTTATATTAATAATATTTTACATTAATAATTTCAGGATTAACGGATCACCGATAACACGATTTCTCCGTAATCGGCGCGTGCGAGCGCATAAGCCGATAGTCAAGTTGCCGTAAAATAATCTACTCATCCAGTTACTAGCTTATTTTCTCCGCAATAACTAGGGCATTCGCTTTTATAGGCATATATTCAATGGATATAATTCCGATTTCCAACAGGGAAATATAGGCATTAATCTTTCTATCGTAGGAACAGAGTATACGTTTTTATATTATGTTTGTCCAGTGTTGTCATACAAAATCTTTGCAACGTACTGACTCATGACCTGAAAGCTCCCACAGTTAATAATGTTTAATGTTACTCCATATTCTTGAAACGAAAAGGACAGAAATGCCCAAACCTTGATGGTAAGCAATGATAATCTCATTTCACAAAACACGATGAATTTGTTTTAACATTTTCCTGAGAAACGCCTTTATTTACAATATTATGATTGATGTATTAGTTAATTGTGAGCGTATTTTGTGTTGTCTTCAGATGTTACAGTGTGATTAGAATCATTACATTCGAGTAAATGGAATGTAAACTAACATAATGAAGCTATATATCATAAAATATCCCACAAACGCCAGTTTCAGTGTTAAAGGACTGGATGTTAATGGATGATAGAAAGGTCTGTAACCTTGATATTAATACTGTGTATGTAATGAAGTATAGAAACGTTTTTGTTGTAGTACAGTTCTTTATAGGGTTTTAATAAAGAAGGAAATTAATAATAATTGTACATGACAAGTTAAAATATTATGATAAGATATACAATAGTAATTATCTACACCTTTATTCGCTCCTTATTATTTGCACTTATTTTCAAGTCATTTTACATTTACTGTACTGTGTATCTTCAAGGAAACTTTGTGACAGTGTTATTAAATAACTCTTATGCAGTACTTCGTTAGAAAGTGGGTCATTTTCATACTTCACCGGTGAATGATAATTGATATAAGTCAATGTCAATACCTTAACAATATATTTTGGAGAAAATGAGTTACTGGATCTGTATAACGTATATAAATGTTGGAACTGAAAGCGAAATGAAATAGGTGTGAAATTTACATCACGGAAGACACGAAAACCGTCCGTAGTGTGTAGTCACCGTTTCAAATATTCATGGAAAGTGGTGACAAGCTTCTGAATTGTTAAAATGCTAGCGTATAGCCTACAGGGTTTCAAACAGATAATAGAAATCACAGATCTCACGTCATGCCAGTTTCTAGGTTTGTTACGTAAAATACGGGAACACTGCAGTAAAATCTGAATCAACTTTATAGCATACCGTGTTATTTCGAAAGCATTGTTGTGTTTATAACTGGAAATGTTACATTACAGACCAGTCATTACATTAATTCAAATTTTTGTTTTTGCAAATTATGCAAGCAATGAGATCGATGTAAGGATGGCTGTGGTTTCAGCTGTTCAGCAATTTTATCGTTCACAGAGTGTTGTTATTCTTCACAATGACGGAAAAGGTATACATATCAAAATATTAAGTAGGCCTATGCATAGTCAATGACAAGGATTCTTATGCACTGCTCAACACCGTAAGTTGTGGTGTTGTAGATAAAATAATATTGGATATAGGCCTATAATTCTTATAAGTGGTGCAGTCAACAATTCAGTGAACTACGACTATATTATTGTGAACATTGTTGATATGGCAGTGGCGTAAAACGTCTATCTTCACAATGATTTCCAGCTTTGATGCAGTTCTCCGAGAAGTGATCTTGTAAAAATGTTTTCGGAATTTACTGAAATGTTTGGGCTGCAACTGGAATATCGTGCGCTCGGAATGATTCACATTTTTTTTATAGACTTTCTCAACGTACAGTATTTGCAATAACAACTGACAAAAAATATTGTTCTGCTTTATGTTTAAAAATTGTAGTTTGTAAGTATAGATGTACAAGAATGTTGCAAGACTAACTGAATATATGACGTCAAAAACTTAACTAGACTACGAATATTTAAATACTCATAATAGTCATACCTGTGTGTTCAAAATAATCCACAGTTAGAGCTTTCTCCTCGTACAGTAATTGGGACATCAATTGATAAAGAATTTCGCTTGGCTTTTGCATAACAAATTCTGGTACGTAAGACATGTATTCATGTAAGAAATTAATGAAAAAAATGTCCTCAGAAGTCTAATGATTAACAATACTTGTCACAGGAGACAAATATCGCGGGTTCTTATCTTAACGAGGGCGAAAGACTTAGCGAAAGGAATGTTCAATTGTATGAGGAACTAAAGTCGTTGATTCACGTTGTACATTGTCAAATATCCTTTTGTTCATGAATAAATGTGAACAAACACAATTTCGATCAACTTTTATTAATGTATGTCCAAGTAGTAACGACTTTGAAGCTTTCTGACAGAGAAGAGTGGAAACGTATCGGTTAAAAATCTTGTTTAACCCTTCTGCTACGAAGATTTTTCACAACTTACTACTACCAAGGGAGGTAATATAATTACCCCAATCAAAATCATACATAATCTTCTTTAAGCATTTGTAATATAAACAATTTATGTATTATTGATTATAGACTTATAAAAAATGTAAAAATATAAAATAATCATCCTACTTTTAAAAACACAGGGTGTTAAAAAAGTCCTGTTCCATTTTGTTGGAACGTATACCAAAATTAATGAAATTTAGATATGTTACTGGTGACACTGTAAGGTATCATATACAGTAAATTTACCTCTCTTCCATTTCAAGACAACCTTCTTAATGCTACATAATTTTGACATGGCGGAAAACACAGTACTATAATATAAATTGGAAATCATTTCAGTTAGTTATTGAAAATTAAATATTAGAATATCTAATACAGAACCATGAACAACTCAAAAACATTTGCTTATAAAAAAATAAAATGAAAACTGATTTCTAAAAATAAATAAATAAAAATATGAAAATAATAAATCGCCATCGGCGCGGCGGTGTAGCTCAGTCGGCTAAGGAACTTGCCTGCCGATCCGGAGTTGCGCTCGGGTGTGGGTTCGATTCCCGCTTGGGGTAATTATCTGGTTCGGATTTTTCAGAGGTTTTCCTTAACCGAAAACAAATGTCAAGTAATCTATGGCGAATCCTCGGCCTCATCTTGCCAAATACCATTTCGCTATCACCAATCCCATCGACGCTGAATAACCTAGTAGTTGATACAGCGTCGTTAAATAACCAAGTAAAGAACTAACAAATCTAATTTTAGTTATTTGTTGAAATTCAAATATTTTATTCGAACACCGCCTATACTACAATGAGCTTCCCGAAAAAAAGCTAAACTAATAATTATTTCTAACAAAATCACTTTCAGAAAATCCTTAACACAGAGAAATAAAAAATAAAAAGATTACGAACACAAGATCATGATAATATAAATAACAATATAAACATTATTATAAATAACACAACATAAAATAATTTGGAGGCAGACAAACATAGATGTGAAGAAAATGAAGCTACAGATTGAATTTTTCATCCTGGAATTGTCATGACACAGACTTCCAAGGGGGGATAACATGATCACCCCACATAAATACTGTGAATTACATCATAAGTTAGAGTAATTTTTATATTATCGTTAATTCAAATTGTTAGTGGACATATAACGGATAAATACGTGAAATTTAAAAAAGAAATATGGAAAAAAATAAGAATAATACTGAAAAATCGTCAGTGGGGTAATCCCATTACCTCTCTTGGTAGCAGGAGAGTTAAGATTACTTTCAAAACGTAGCGCTACTCACTGATGTTCATAAACGACGTAAATAAATTTAAATGGGTATCAATTATTAAGCCAAAATTTAGAAGAGAGTCAATGGCTGGATATAGATCCTATGCTTTATGTTTATATTATGTGATTAAAATATTGCTTTCTTTCAAGATTCTAATAGCTTCGTTAGTCCATTTTATTCTTTCCTCTTGAATCAAGAGGAAATACAACTAGACATGCATAAACAAAATTAAAAATATGAAAGCCGATGAGTTGCTAAATTACAAAAGCCCCTATGTGACAGAAGTAAAAATAGTTTTTGAATTTAAAATTGCAAATTAACTACCAGTAGGGCATTTTATGGAACTTGTAAGGTTAATTAATTATTTTTGTGCTTAAAAATTTAGGAGACCATGATATGTTCATATGCTACCAGTTTCGGTGGTTTATAATATTTTGTGAATGCTCACATTTAAATACATTTATTTTAACATTATTTCTGTTCTCGTTCTCGTTCTCGTTTCCGTTCCCGGTTTATTGTGGACCAACCTTTACTGTTACGATATTTTACCTCGGGCCGCTTAAAATATGCCGATGGGTCGCGGGTTGGAAAGCCCTAACGTAGACAATGAAGGAAGGCTTTTTTTTATCAGAACAAACAATTACTTCTCACTTATTTTCTCAACAGTAATCTCACTAGAAGTTTTGATTTATCTAGAATACATCAAAGCTCGAATGGGATTTAAGTGACTATTAGACGTTTAAAAGAAAGTATATAAAGATTAGAAGAAATGAAGTACTCTAATATAATTAAATATTAATTGACTTACTAAAATTCTATTTCACTAATGTTAGCTTCACCAAAAGGTTTGAACGAAGCCGCCATTCTCAATTGACTATGCGGTAAACAAATGACGAACGCAAAGCATGTTTTATAGTACCGTAAAGAATTTGCAGATTGAAATATTGGTAAAAAAAAAAAGGAAACAAATGGTAGGGAGATAATAAAAACAGAAGAAAGTATAGGCTATACAGATTACAAGAAATAAAGTAGTCTAATACAATAAAATAGATATTAATTGACTTACTAAAATTCTATTTCACTAATGTTACCTACACCAAAACGTTTGAACGGATCCGCCATTTTCAGTCGACTATCTATGCGGGAAACAAATTTAATGGCAGTCACAAAGCATGTTTTATAGTATCGTAAAGAATTTGCAGTTTGAAATGTTGTCAAACAAAGAAACAAATGCTAAAGAAGTGATAAAATTGTAGCGATAAACAGCCATGATTGGTTGAAACACGTTCTTTCGTACCGTTTTATTGGTCAAAAGTAGTATGACGTAGTAAAAGTACAATACCGATAGTTCCTTTAAAATGGTTAGGAGACAAGAAATGTATGTGTACGATTTATTATTGCAGGACTGGTGAAAAGTATAAAATACGTTATGAAACTGGGAATAAGTGCTGTTTTGATGTCGGAGTCCACATTCTTCGAGACTCTGGAATATTTGACACTGCATCACAACCGTCCAATAATCGTCATACTCTCTCCGAACAAAGCATCTCAGAGTTATCTGCAAAACGTAAGGCATTGCTGCGTTGGCAATATTTTGTTAAAAGGGAACTTTTAATGAGCTCAACTCGAAAGTTTCCCTCGAACTGCGCACATTGTTAGAGCTCGACAACAAATTAAAAAAAAAAAATGAAAAAATTAGCTGCCTATATTAATCGTAAAGTTGCGAAATTAAATCTTGAATAAATATTACAGTAAAATTGAGTAGCCTAGAACTGAATACAACAGTAGACAGTTCCCACTCTGTTGTCCAAAAAAACTGAATGCATAAAGATATCTCTGAATTTAAATTGCACCGTAGGCATACATGGAAGAAGGCAACTTAACTGTTATATTAAAGTTGGTTCTTAATGCAACATTCAAAGCAAGTTTTCACAATCTTATGTTAATATGGGTAGCTCATTTTCTATACCTGTCTGTCTGCTATAGAGAATGCTTGTACAGTTTCAGGTAGGTTCGAAATGAGCTCATTAACAATTCCCTTGTAATAATGTGCTGTACTTTAACTTTTATATTGTATTGCTTATTAGCCGACCATAAAATACTATATTGCTCCGGGTCTTTATAATTTATTTGCTATTTTTAAATATTTGCTAATACCTTGCATAAATAAACAAATACGAAGACAAAGTCATGAGAGAGAGAGAGAGAGAGAGAGAGAGAGAGAGAGTGCTACCGAGTTTTTGACTCTGTACTAAACTCACATAATCAGAGACATAGGTCTGTTTGAACAAATATGAGCATATGAGTCGCCTAGAACCAAACTGCACTTTTATACAAAAATCTAATTGGTCAGAAAAATCGAGAAACTAGTGCAGTTAGATTCCAAACAATGATTTTACTACTAAACTTACTTACTTACAAATGGCTTTTAAGAAACCCGCAGGTTCATTGCCGCCCTCACATAAGCCCGCCATTGGTCCCTATCCTGTGCAAGATTAATCCAGTGTCTATCATCATATCCCACCTCCCTCAAATCCATTTTAACATTATCCTCCCATCTACGCCTCGGGTCGACCTGGTTGGTATAGCGCTGGTCCAAGGTTGCGGGTTCGATCCCGGGCCAGGTCGATGGCATTTAAGTGTGCTAAAATGCGACAGGCTCATGTCGGTAGATATACTGAAGAACTCCTGCGGGACAAAATTCCGGCACATCCGGCGGCGCTGATATAACCTCTGCAGTTGCGAGCTTCGTTAAATAAAACATAACATTTTAACATGTTTCTACATCTCGGTCTCCCCAAAGGTACTACTAAAGTTAAGCAGATAAATTCCAAATTGACTCCAAACGAGCAGTTTATCACATTCCCTGCATTATTCTGTACCGAAACCTTAATCCATTATTTCATAATTTGGAGAAAGTGCAGTTTGATTCTAGGCGACACATATGTTTAAAATGTTTAGATTTAGTCCCCGTTGTAACGGAACTAGCAGATATGTTCAGGTTTTGTTCTGTTTTATTTTGCCTTTCCTGATATTTGAGTTGACTCGAAGCTCCATATCATTTGATGTTCCTACATTTTATGAGACAGCGAAGAACTCCAAAAATCTACCACTGCTAAAGTTCCAAATTTTACTTCACTTGACTCAAGTCTAAAATATTAAGGTTAAAATTACGACTAAAACACACTTTTTCAGCACAATGGTACCGAAAAAGTGGCTCTGGGCATAATATTTGTCTGCCTAAATACAGCAGTTCTACTACAATATTGGTAGGATTTTGTTCACAATCTATATCTTCGAGTTACTTTATCCGAAAATGATGTAGTACATAAAATAAGGTTTAGTAAACTGTTATTGGGTCTTAATTCATTATTTTGGACAAGAGTTATAGCATTAGTACCAAAAGAAAACGAACACAATATTCCAGGGAACACCGAAATTGTTATGTATCTTGTTTTCTTCTCTGCTGCAAAAATACTCTGAGAACAGCGATATTATATCTTCTGCAGAAAATGTTTATGGTTGCAGATATCAGTCACTCAGTACCATTCCGTAGGAAGATGGCTGTTGTTTCTGCCCAGGAAAACAAAGATACAGGATTTCTTCGCACATATAGACTTGTCATATGACTGCGATCTGCTTGTAGCGGAGATGTCGTCAGAGCCAGAAGATAGTGATTTGGAAGTGTGGCTGACAGATGTGTACCGAGTTCACGCCACCCGTCCTCTTCAGTTGTACCGTGTCGCTGTCTGGACTCCAAATGGCGGTATGAAGTGGACTATAGACGGATCTTACAGGAAAAGTGAAGATCTGCAGGGCATCCAATTCAGAGTTTTGGTTAAAAAAAATGTAAGTTCTGAATCTTGGTATAACGATTTTGTTTTACTATAAATTATTATACATAACTATGCAGGTGCCTACCCTATTCTAGCATTATAATCACCTACTATAAAGTATAGTTAAAATGTTTCGAAGTATAAATATATTCTTTTCCTCCTATTTCATTATTCTTTTCGCCTACATTGAAATTGCACCTGAATAATGTCTGCAGTTAAAAGCGCTGTTAAATAAAATTCTACTTCGCTCGGGCATGGGCTCGATTCCCGCTTGAGCTAATTAACTAGTTTGATATTTGTTATGGTTTTCTCCAACTGTAAGGAGAATGTCAAGTAATTCCATGGTGAATCTTCAAGCCTCATCACACCAAATACCACCTCACTATCACCAATCCCATCGTCGCTAAATAACCTAATAGTTGATATAATAATAATAATAATAATAATAATAATAATAATAATAATAATAATAATAATAATAATAATAATAATAATAAAGCCGTAAATCTCCAGTGGGGCAAGGCCTCCTGCTTGGGCAGGGGTGGCTCAAGTCTTGACCATCAGAAGAGCCGACCTGATGGTCTATTTACATTCCTAGTTCTTTGTCCACAATTTCACTAGAACTGGTTGTTGCTCCCGCTCAAAGTTTGTTGACTGCGTCCTTCCACCGTGTTCTTTGGCGTCCTATTCTGGTCCACAGTCTTCCTAGCTGCAACTTGAACTCGTCCCCCATCTGGTCCTCGGTCGTCCACGGTTTCTCCAGCCAATTTTTGGATCCCACAGTGTCGCCGTGTGTGCCCATCTGGTAGGATGCATTCGTATCACGTGTCCTCCCCAGCGCCATTTCATCCTTTTAGCGAGTGACACCACGTCCTCTACGCCGCTTCATCGCCGTACTTCTTTGTTTCTGATTCTGTCCTTCAGGCTTATTCCGAGTATTTTCCTTTCCATTCTTCTTTGGCATCGTCCTAATTTTAATGCCTGTTTCTTGGTGAATGACCAGGATTGCGCCCCATATAGAAATACAGGTGCAATGCAGCTGTTGAAGATCTGCCTCTTGTTCTGCAATTTCTGGCTCTTGTCCTGTGGTGTAGTGTGAGGGTTTAGTTCCTCACCACTAGATGGCACCTCGTATTAGTTATTACGTATTTACGTTAGATGTTGCTGTACATTTTGTTTTGCCTCTATGCCCACTAGACGGCATAATTGAGCCTTACTTATGATTGGGTCCGAGATTAACCAGCCTTACTAGTGTTAAGACGAGCTGTCTGATTGGCCGGTTTAAAGTCTAACCGATTTTCTTGTTTGGCTTGGCAAGCTCGTTCTTGGAGAAGGAGTTCACTACGGAAGTTCATCGGTGAGAGTTGACGACGAGACTTCATCACGACAGTTCATCGAAGAGAGTTCATCACGAGGAGAGGTCGAGGACAGTACCTCTGAGAGAGTTGTTGGTTGCAGGACGTCGCAGAAGAGAGTTGGTTGGGGTTCTTCTGGGAGAGGACCTAAATCCAGGATACGTCAGACAGAGTCTGACTACAGCACGGGCTGTTGGGGAACAGTCGACTGGACGTTTCCGCAGACTGGTATTCCTGCAGTGGACTTTGAGTCCGGAGATATCTACGCGTGGGGAACGGGCCGTGAGCGTGCCCGCTCACATTGGAGTTCGTGCTTTGCTGAGTACACGAAAGCACCGCTTCGTGTATACGAGAGTGATCCGGCGGCTACGTACTGGGACGGATTGGTGTATCCGTTCAGAGTCGAATCCGCTGGGAGTGAACCGCTACGTTGGAAGGAACGCAGCAAATTGTGATTGGGAATCGCAATGTCTACGGATGGTGTACAGACTACGCGGCATCGGCACGCCGAGGTCGAGTTATCCACGGAACGTAATACACCTGTGTCACGAGTCGTTTATTGATTGTCAGCGGTATGTTGGAGATATGCTGCCAGATAGTGAATTTCTACTCAAGCCGCAGTGGTACATTTCGGGTTTGTTACGGTGCGAATGATACCGAGGTATGTACTCAGTTTGACGGTAGGGGTCAAAGTACAGTTACTCCTTTTAGTGGGAAAAGACATGTGCGTCAGCGAGACAAGTACGTGTTTATTGAAACTATGTGTTCGCCTCGCATGGCGCAGTCATCGGCAAGAATGGGCGTCCTTAATTGTAGTATTCGCGGGTTTTTCCCCAGGACTCATTAATCATCCTCTCACTCATTCTAGTATCGTTAGATGTATCTCTCATTTTAGTATAGTAATGTGTATCACACTTTTATCATTGTTAATTTTTAGTTTCTCATTTAGGTTAATAAATCATCATTTAATTGTTTATGGCTTAATTATTATTTGTAATCAATTCGCTCCCTTGTAACAACGAGACAACTCGGAGGTGCTTCGGTAGAAGCACGATCTACGGACCAAGGGAAATTGAATATGATGTCTCACGGATGGAAAGCTATGACTCAGAAATGACGTCACAACAGTCCATTAGGATGAAGGACAGACTCCAAAACTTTCTCCATGCCGATGCTATTCGTCTATCAATTTCTTTTTCCATGCTGTTCTGAAATGATATAGTCTGGCCAAGGTAAATGTATTGCGTGACAAATTCGATGTTCGCATTGTTGACGATCATCTGCTCTTCTGCGTCATTTGTCAGTACTTTGGTTTTGCTGGTGTTGATTTTTAGGCCTACTGCCATGCTTTCTTCGCACAATTCGTTCAGCATCTCTTCCAATCGTTTCCTGGATCTGGCAAACAGAACCACATCATCAGCCAAGCGTAGATTGGTCAGTTTTCTTCCGTCGACAGATATGCCGTGCTTGCGACCCCAAGATAACTTGCGAAAGACCTCCTCCAATACACAATTAGAGATCTTCGGTGACAAGGGATCTCCTTGTCTTACCCCTCACTGTATGTTGGTGTTCCTTCTGTATCCAGTTTCACTTTTGTTGTGTTTCTTTGGTACAGCACGCCAAGCAGTCTAATATATTTGATTGGAACACCCTGATTCTTAAGTGTTTTTAAAACACTAATATGTTCTATCGAATCGAAAGCTTTTGCATAATCCACAAGGCTATATACAATTTTAAATTGTGTTCCTCGACTTTTTCCATGATTTGCGTCAATGCCTGAATGTGGTCCGCCGTTGAAAATCCAGAACGAAATCCAGCTTGCTCCAGAGGTTGATTTTCTTCCAGCGTTCTAGTGATCCTGCGCAATATTATTTTCGAAAACACTTTATACATGTTGGACATGAGACTGATGGGCCTGTAGTTATCTATATTGTCTCTTTTGCCTTTCTTATGTAAAATAATTATTGTATTCTTAGTCCATTCTTCAGGTATAACTTCACTTTGCAGAATCTTGTTAAATACCTCTGTCATTGGTGGTATGAGTTCGTCGGCGCCGAGTTTCAACAGTTCATTAAGGATACCATCCTCTCCTGGGCTTTTGCCTGACCTTAACTCTTATAGATGCTCTCACTTCGCTGGCGAGGATCGAAGGTATTTCTTCATCTTTGGGAAGCGCCTGTATGAACTTTTCTGTTGAGTCCGCTGTAACAATTCGTGTACTCGTGTACAGTTGTCTATAGAAGGAAGTTGCCGATTTAACAATCTTATCTCTTTGTGTGATTTTCTCTCCATTTTGACTTTTTAAACTAAGCATCCAGCGTTTCCCTTCACTCAGCTCCCTCTTGACTCTTCTTACGGATTTGGACGACTGCATGATTTCCTCCACCAGTCTGTTTTTAAAAGTTTGCAAGTCTTTTCTTATTTCCTTCTTCGTCACTTTATTAAATTCTGCATACTCGATCTTCTTTATGTCGGAGATGTCTCTTTCTTGTTTTAATTTCTCTCTTTGATCTATGAGTTTTATTGTATTTTCGCTTAGTCTGCTTCTTTTCTTGCCGATTTTCTTCTTGGGTGTTGAGGCCTCTCCCGTTCTCTTTATGCAATTCTCCAACTTTGAGTAGATTTCTTGGACTTCTGTATGTTCGTTATCTCTCCATTCTAGCACTTTCCTCTGCAGTTCTGATTTGTATACTGGATAGTTTATGTTCTCAGCTTGTATATTTCGATCCCAGATATGCTTTCTGTCCCTCTTCCTGATGTTAATTATTCCTCTGACCATTCTGTGATCTGAATCGAATTTGAGAATGTTATTAACTCGTACGTCATTTACGTAACTTCCCTTGTCGGTGAGAATAAAATCTATTTCATTTCTTGTTTTTCCGTCTGGAGATCTCCATGTCCATTTACTATCTTTCGTCTTTTTAAAGAACGTGTTCATTATTTTCAATCTCTGTCCTGCGGCGAAGCTGATTAATCTATTCTCTCTCAAATTTCTAATTCCATAGCCGTATGGACCGATTGGGTCTTCTAACTCGTGTTGTTTCGTTTCCACCTTGCTGTTAAAATCTCCTATGACAAAGTTTATGTCTCCTCTAAAATTGTTGAGAGTATCATCTAGGTCAGTGTAAAAGTTTTCTACTTCTTCTTCTGTGCCTGAGTCTGTTGGAGCATATGCTTGGATTATAGTAATTTTTCTAACGTCGTTAAGTAACAGAATAAAATGAAATAATATCATAGGCCTACATATTAATTTTACACTCATTAGGCCTATATTAACAAAATGTTTTTCGAAGGCTTTTCTTAACTCGCGTATGGAACTTCAATAGTATAAGTTACAAACTGAAATGTTATTTATGTAATATATTTTTCAAATTTTAGATATATATTTTTTCCAATTTCTACAATGATAAATCAGTACATTGAAAAAATAGCACTTATGAAATAACACAATATTTAATGTAATGAAATGTTAACTTTTAAATTTGAAATTTAGTCATACAAATAAATAAATATGTATCCT
Organism: Periplaneta americana; assembly: GCF_040183065.1. Lineage (NCBI taxonomy): Eukaryota > Metazoa > Arthropoda > Insecta > Blattodea > Blattidae > Periplaneta > Periplaneta americana. The sequence continues at coordinate 48,966,785 of NC_091131.1, forward strand.
GTCTTAGATCTCAACACTGAATGTTTTTACAAATACGTAGTCTATTTCTCTATATTATTGCTGACATTTTAATTCTTTCGGTCCAATAGTTTCAGAGCTCTATACACCTACCTTAGTGGTCTCACATATTTAATTTTCTTTCTAATTTATTAGTTTTGTTATATTCATATTCTCAAACTAAACAAAACTCTCAGTATAATTACAGCTTCTCTGTATGACTGTTTTATATTTTAAAAATAGTATTAAACCTGCACTGTCTTATATTAGTTGACTGCTAATATTAATACTATTTTTGTCCAGGTTCTAATGGAAAGTGATTCAACTGTATGCAAAAATGATGTTTCCTTAACGTTCTGTCGTTTTGAGTTTGAGATGTGGAGAACACTAGAAAACAGAATAAATTTCACGTAAGTTATACATTAAGTTCATTTAACATCTAGAAACTTAAACTAAAACCACTTGTCGTTCTTCATAATAAAATTTTCTTTCTGTTCGGTGCAATTCCAGTTCATGACATCGCATTATTAAAGTGGAATAAGAAATCATCGCACTGTTGTGTACAATACATATACTTTTAAATGAGTTCGCATTATAGACCTACATAAGTAATTTTGAACGCGGAAGAACAACTTTTAAAAAATTGCATGTGTTGAATAACATAAGAATGCAATAAATTATCTTACTCAGTATTTAATAAGATAATTATGTATCACAAGTCGGGAATAACTTCCTGAAGAAAGAGGATTTCATAGACGCAAATGTTACATACAAAACTTAAAATACGGTAACGCATTTATTTGCTAAATGTAGCAAGTACAACCAGAAGTGACTGTATTTCTGCAAACACATTTGAAGATTATCAAAAACATAAGCATTTCGCATCCCTTTTAATGCAAAATTAATTTTTGGCATGTAGGCTAATGTCTGCCCATTTTTCAAGTCTGGATTCAATATCTACGAGTTAATCCTGGAATTATAAAACATATTAAATGTCATGTTTAAGATATTATGATATTATAAAAACATATCAATGTGACTCTTTTAGCATGTAATCCATCAGCCCATTTATCAGTTCTGTATTTAGAACCTACTCTCCTACGAGTAAATTAAAAATGGAATTATAAACATGGCATTTAATATTTTTAAGATGTTATGGCATTATAAAAACATATCAAGATGGCTTACTAGGAGAATCTATATAACTATTTTTTTTATGAATGATTTGTTGGTTTTCTCATTGGACAAAGTAAGAATTAAAACTATTTTAATGATGAAAATAAGTACATTTTCAAGTTTTACGGAACTATACGTTGTTAGTTGTGACGTCGTTTGTCAGTCCATGTACAGCGACATCTATGGGACGGATTTCGTTTATATTCATAATTTACTACTCAGTTCATCCGGTAATCACACACATGAAATGTAATCATTATCCATAGAACAATAAAGGACTTTCATTTGAAATTAATAATCAGCGAAATGTTTGTTAATCTAGAATAGGCTAGCATCACTTTATTTTCTTCTTTACATTTCGCACTTAAAAAATGTAAATCACATGGTTCAAATAGTATACATTTTTAAAATGACTAAGGGAAATTAATAATTTTCTGAGAAAATGGAATAAACATTGACAAAGTATAAAATACAGTATAATCTTAGTGCTGTTAGTTCGCCTGCTTTTGTGTCGATCTTTCAAACAGCATGTGTTTACTCAGCCCTAAGTATTATATGTTAATTACTCATAGGTCTCCATGCCTTGCTATGTTTCTCGGAGAAGAAAATCGCAGAAGTAAATGACTACACTTCATAAATCAGCAAAAGTAAACACCTGCAACTCCTCATTCTGCTCAGAACACTTCACAAAGTATTATCACAGATTTATGGTTGTAGATTAGGTACAATAGTAATTAATAATTATATTGTTATTTATTAACAGAGCTAGAAAGTTGGTACCGAAACTGTTAAGTTGTGTGAGTTTGGACTATATCTTTCCTGAATGAAAAGTAGTAGCGCAGCTTTCAAAGTCAATGACCTAGAACGACAAGCACGTACACCCAACCAGACTTGTGCTCCAATCGTCCACGTCCTTAGAACAATAAAAAAGCAATAATAGCCTAATTTTAATTATAATCTTCATAACTCTCAATCTAAAATTATTTACCCATACATATAAAAATAACATACAAAGTATACAATTACAGTATGACTCTAGCCTCATTATAACAAATAACAATGAACATTTTCATTTTATCTAAAGAAATACTCTTTTTATGTTCAGAAAAGAAACAGTATTTGTGCTCTGAAAATATTTATTCTAGTCATAAGACGTTACTGGAGCCAATCTGAAATATGATACACTATTTCTTACTATCACCAGGCGAACAACAACTTCGTGAATCTAATAGTGTATCTCGTATGTGGCACATAATATTAAACCCATAATTGTTTTCAAGAAAGTGTTTCATTTCTATTGTAATGACAGCTAGGAATTTCGTATCGTAATTCTGATGTTGAATGATTTTGTACTGTAACGCAACCGAATGTATAGGCCTAGTAGCACAGCAGCACGAGACGTCAACAGACCAGCAAAGCAAACAAATATTGACGGCTAGTAAATAAGCTTGTTTTTCAACCTACATTTAACGAAGAATAATCCGGGAAAAAATAAACGTGTTACACAATCTTGTTTCCATAATAACAGATGAGTGTACTTTTTTGGAATAATGCATAATACGTATTAACATTACGTAAATAATACAGTAATAATAGAGTAGCTCACTTTGTTCAAACTCTAAATTATTAATATTGTAACTTTTATACAAAACAAGAGTGTAATTTTATTGTTTCAACGACACTTTCGATTATTGAATGTAAACACTCCCGTCAACAATGGGATTCCCACTCCACACAGTAACACAGTATTAGTTATTGCAATCTACCGACGACAATGACAATTTACTTGGATTATTGAGAAAAACAATGTACTGTTCATCTTAAGTAATGTTCACAAAGCACTATTTACAACACAGAACTGTCAGTTCTCAGTTCACAGTTCGTTTGCCTTGGCTAGTTCTTCTAGCTCAGTCACTCGAGTTAACAGTATCTCGAACCCCAGACTTTCAGAGACAGTCCACTGAACTTCGAACTCAGGTCCCCCAACTGCGGTCCGCTGCACTCGAACTCAGGTCTTCGGACGCTCACACAGCTGCGGACATACTCAAGTCGAACTACGGTCTCGAAGCTGGCTTCACTGCTACACAAGACTGGCTAGCTTGCTGTCCAACGACTACAACAACAACTGTTCCTTGCTCACTTGCCTCTCTTCTTTTATAACCAAACCATAGTTTCCAGAGAGTACGATACTGGAAATTTCTACGGATGTCCAGAAGATGGAACTCTCGAATTCTCTGGATTTCTCCCCTCACTGCCGCGGTCGCCAACTCTCCTCTCACTCTACAGTGTTTAAAATCTGTTTAATTTGTGAAAATGTTATAAGACGCTAAATAGCACGTTACACATTTTGTACGATAAACTATATTTTTCGTAGCTACACAATTAACATCCGATATCAAATTACCGGATCTGCAGTAAACTATGAGAAGTAAGTCGGCCATTTTGATACACTTTCTCCCTCCCACATTTGAATGTAATCCTCCCTCCTTCCTATATATGCTCTCTGGTCGGAAGTCGCTTGGGTGGTATGATTCTTGTGTTTGCAGACCGGTTTGTGTTATCTGGTGACCGTTAATGACCTACCTATATCGTGCCCATGACATTTGCGGTGTTAAAAGCCCGTAAGATCACACTCGTTCTCATTCCTTAGGTTGTACTTTCATTGGACTTGCAGTACTGTTTACATGCGGAGAGACATTCGTCCGTACTTTGTCTACTCTTACACACATTTTGCAGTTTACTGTTTTTTAATTACAGAAGTAATTATAGCACACCTGACGACGGAAATAAAAGCTACCAAGACAAAAATGGATCCTGGCATGGGGAAATTGGAATGCTGGTAGCTAACAAGGCGGACGTGGCTATTGGAAAATATGGAGTGACCACTGAGAGAGAAATTGCAATTGACTTCATTAGCCAGGCTTTTGACTCAAAGTAAGTTAACAATGAGAAGGTCCGTTCCAAACCGTATTTCCACTGAATAATTTTTTCAGGAGAGAAGAAAACTGTTATGTGCCAATTAAGGGAGGTAAATTAAAATACTAAAATTATTAATTACTGGAAGAACTTCACTTATCAGAATCAATTATATTTGAAATCTCTATTACATTAGACTGTCCTGAAATTCAGAAAATATCATGGACATAACACGGTTTGACGTAAACATAAAAAAAAAAACAAAAAAGTTCTTTCTCAATATTTGTGAAAGTTCAAGCAAAGTAACTGTGTATTGATTTACTCCTATGTAATATTGAACCACAAAGGTAATATTCGATAATGCTACAGATCTTGATCAGCTTTCTTTCATGTTGAGAAAACCTTTACCTTGGCCCTTCGTATATCTTGTGCGGTAATTGCACAACAGTGAAACCGACCTTTCCTATGCTGGCATGATGGTTCGAACAGTGTTAAATTAGGATCCTTATCAATGTTTCTGCAGATGGAAACAAGAATACCCTATTGTACATTATATTATTATTGTAGAAAACAGTTTTTTAATGAAAATAAGTCTCCTAAACATCTAGGCCTATTGATTAAACAAATATACTCGTAGTAAAAATACGAGGGTCACTCCAAAAATAATGCACAACACTTTTTTATTTATTTTTTATTATACACATTTGTTAAATTCCATGTATTGTGGGTCCCTATCACCACGGCAGGTTGCGGATAGAGGAGACGGCCTCCAGATATGGAGGGTAGCTGCGAATATATTGAATAAGCAGTCGTGGCCAGCCGATAAGGGGTGGTCCTCCAGCTTGGGGGTTGGGCGAAGGGCTAACAACCCATCACCGTAAAAAAACAGCTTGTTACGAAACCTAACAATAAGCCTCGGAATGCGACTGATTCTCCGGCACGACCACAGCAAAGGAATAAGGTTATACGATTTGGTACATGGAACGTAACTAGTCTTTATAGAACAGGAGGGGTAACATTAGTAGCAAAAGAACTAGCTAGATATGGAATAGACTTCGTGGGAGTACAAGAGGTTAGGTTAGATGGGAATGGCATATCACAAATAGGCGATTACTTGTTGTATTAAGGGGAAAGAAACGTTAATCACCAATTAGGAACAGGATTCTTTGTTCATAAAAGAATAAAATCAGCAGTAAAAAATGTCGAATTTATCAGTGACAGGTTACCGTATTTAGTACTAAAGGGTAGATGGTGCGATATCGTAGTTATAAATGCTCACGCCCCTACAGAAGAGAAAGACGACCATATAAAGAATAGCTTCTATGAGGAATTGGAACACACTTTTGATCAGTTCCCTAGATACCACATGAAAGTTTTATTGGGGGATTTCAACGCTAAAGTAGGACAGGAGGATATTTTCAAACCAACAATTGGAAAAGAGAGCCTACACGTAAGTAGTAGTGACAATGGAGTTACGTTAGTAAACTTCGCCACATCAAAAAATTTAATTGTCAAGAGTACAACATTCCCCCATAAGAATATACATAAATATACTTGGACTTCTCCAGACGGAATGACACATAACCAGATAGATCACATCTTGATAGATAAACGAAGACATACTAGTATAGTAGACATTCGAACTTTCAGGGGGGTAGACTGTAATTCTGACCATTATTTGGTAATTGGAGAATTAAGAGAAAGACTATCAGTAGCCAAGCGAGTAGAGCAACAAGCTAATATTAGTAGATTCAATATTCTGAAATTAAAGGACGAGGAAACTAAGCAACGTTATCAGGTTGAAATTTCAAATAGGTTTGCTGCTTTAGGAACTTCCGACGAAGCTGAGAAAGAGTTAGATGTTAATAGCGTGTGGGACAATATCCGAGATAATATCAAAATTGCAGCTGAGCAGAGCATAGGTTATTATGAAACTAAGAAAAAGAAACCATGGTTTGATGAAGATTGTTCCATTGCAGTAGATAGAAGGAAACAAGCAAAATTGAAATTCTTACAGGATCCAATTGAGGAGAATAGAGATAATTATTTCAATGAAAGACGGGAAGCAAGTCGTACACTTAGGAATAAAAAAAGAGATTACTTGAAGGGAAAACTTAATGAAGTAGAAACAAATAGTAATAATAAAAACATTCGAGATTTATATAAAGGTATAAAGGAATTTAAAAATGGATATCAGGCAAGGGTAAACGTGATCAAGGATGAGAATGGTGACTTGCTTGCAGACTCTCATTCAATCCTTAACAGATGGAAAAACTATTTTGGGAAGCTACTAAATATACATAGGCCAAATAGAAATGATCAGGACGAAATTCAAATACAAACTGCTGAACCATTTATACCGGAACCCACACTTTCTGAAGCCGAAATTGCGATAGAAAATCCGAAAAAGTACAAGTCTCCAGGTATCGATCAAATTCCAGCAGAATTAATACAAGAGGGTGGAAGCGTATTATCTAGCGAAATTTATAAACTTGTACTTGCTATTTGGGAAAAGGAAATTGTACCAGAACAATGGAAGGAGGCCATAATCGTACCTATTTTTAAGAAGGGGGACAAGACTAACTGTAGTAACTTTCGAGGAATATCACTTTTGTTGACGTCGTACAAAATTTTGTCGAATATCCTTTTGAGAAGATTAACTCCATATGTAGATGAAATTATTGGGGATCATCAGTGTGGTTTCAGGCTTAATGGATCGACTATTGATCATATTTTTTGTATTCGACAGATATTGGAGAAAAAATGGGAGTATAAGGGTACAGTACATCAGTTATTCATAGATTTCAAAAAGGCGTATGACTCGGTTAAGAGAGAAATTTTATATAATATTCTTATTGAATTTGGTATTCTCAAGAAACTAGTTCGATTAATTAAAATTTGTCTTAGTGAAACTTACAGCAGAGTCCGTATAGGTCAGTTTCTATCTGATGCTTTTCCAATTCACTGCGGGCTAAAGCAGGGAGATGCACTATCACCTTTACTTTTTAACTTTGCTCTAGAATATGCCATTAGGACAGTTCAGGGTAACAGAGAGGGTTTTGAATTGAACGGGTTACATCAGCTTCTTGTCTATGCGGATGACGTGAATATGTTAGGAGAAAATCCACAAACGATTAGGGAAAACGCGGAAATTCTACTTGAAGCAAGTAAAGCGATAGGGTTGGAAGTAAATCCCGAAAAGACTAAGTATATGATTATGTCTCGTGATCAGAATATTGTACGAAATGGAACCATAAAAGTTGGAGATTTATCCTTCGAAGAGGTGGAGAAATTCAAATATCTTGGAGCAACAGTAACAAATGTAAATGACACTCGGGAGGAAATTAAACGCAGAATAAATATGGGAAATGCCAGTTATTATTCGGTTGAGAAGCTTTTGTCTAGTCTGCTGTCAAAAAAATCTGAAAGTTAGAATTTATAAAACAGTTATAGTGCCGGTTGTTCTGTATGGTTGTGAAACTTGGACTCTCACTTTGAGAGAGGAACAGAGACTGAGGGTTTTTGAGAATAAGGTTCTTAGGAAAATATTAGGGGCTAAGAGAGATGAAGTTACAGGAGGATGGAGAAAGTTACACAACGCAGAGCTGCACGCATTGTATCCTTCACCTGACATAATTAGGATCATTAAATCCAGACGTTTGAGATGGGCAGGGCATGTGGCACGTATGGGCGAATCCAGAAATGCATATAGAGTATTAGTTGGGAGGCCAGAGGGGAAATTGACCTTTGGGGAGACCGAGACGTAGATGGGAAGATAATATTAATATGGATTTGATGGAGGTGGGATATGATGGTAGGGACTGGATTAATCTTGCTCAGGATAGGGACCAATGGCGGGCTTATGTGAGGGCGGCAATGAACCTCCGGGTTCCTTAAAATCTAGTAAGTAAGTACACATTTGTTAAATTAAATTATGGTTTATTTAGCGATGTTCGCAACTGCAGATGTTATATCAGCGTCGCCGGTGTGCCGGAATTTTGTCCCACAGGAGTTCTTTTACATGCCAGTAAATCTACTGAAATGAGCCTGTTGCATTTAAACACACTTAAATGCCATCGACTTGGGCCGAGATCGAATCCGCAACCTCGAGCATAGAAGGCCAGCGCTGTACCAAGTACGCTACCGAGGCCGACTGCACCTTTGTAATTTATGGAGGTCATAAATACATCCTTTCCGCTTGTATTCAAATTTAATTTAAGTTGTTCCCATGATTGGCGCCATGATAGTAATCCTTCAAGATGGCTGCTGTACTTGACATTCGTCAGAAGCAACGTGCTGTTATCGAGTTCCTGTGTTGTGAGAACGAGACAGTGGGAAACATTCACAAGAGGTTGAAAAAGGTATATGAAGATACAGCAGTCGAGCGCAGTACGGTTATTCGGTGGGCAAGCAGATTAACTGGTGAAAGAGGGTACGCCAACATTCGGGATAATCCACGCAGTGGCAGACACTGCACTACACCAAGTCTTGACAATGTGATAGTGCGTTAACAACATGGTTGTGGCTGACAAACGCGTAACAGTGAAAGAATTGTCACACCAAGTTGGAATAGGAGAAGCAAGTGTGTGTGTGTAGAATACAAGTATTGAAACAGTTGGGGTTAAAAAAATATTTATGCCAGGTGAGTTCCGAGGATGTTGATAGAAGCCCACAAAGAAACCCGAAAGACAGTGTGCAGCGAACTTCTGAACCAGCATGAGGATGGTGGAGATGTTTTGACAGGTATCACATGCACAACTGGATTGCAACGGCACTGAACTGACAATAAGTCAATACTGTAAATTGACGCTAGTTTCTCTCAGTGCAGGAAACTTGACATACAATCTTACAATGAAAAATATTAATTGGTTTTGGACAGAATACGGCTTGACGCGGACAAAGATGTAGACATAATACGGTTTGCCAAGAACACCCAGTTTAATGAATTTTTTGAAGGGGATTTAATACAGTTAGACCCAGACTTCACAGCATTATGGAGTATGTTCACGACTTCACAGCATTATGGAGTATGTTCAGAACTATTGGCTACGAAATCATACCTATAAAACTCATTTTCGTCCGTGGGCGGACTTAATACGGTTTGGAACAGACCTCCTCATATACATATATATTTACATGTATTTAAGGTGTGAAATTCAAGTGATGATTATACTCGTAATATCACAATCACACTCTTCATTGTAAACGTCTAATTCAATGATCAAACACTATAACACATTTCATTATCATGTGACAATTCTTAACCAGCAATCTATATTTACTACTTGTCAGACTCCTAATGATTACAGAGTGGGTGAAAAGTCGTTTTCCCCAAATACTTCTTTACATTTAATTACATTCAATCTACATTTTATTACATATTTCTTTACAGATATTACTCAAAATTGAGACCCTGTTTCTCGATACACAATTCAAAACGTTTAGGCACTTATTTACAAATGACAATATAACACACGAATTTAATCGATTTTCAAGAATGACTGTTCGATCATCTGTCGCAACTGATGCTGATCCTGAAGTTCCTGAGCAAAATCATATTTTTTTCAAGGTACCCCACAGCGAAAAATCACATGGTGTCAGGTCGCATGGTCTGGGTGGCCATTCTGTTGTGCCACGACGGTCAATCCATTCATGGAATTACTAGTTCAAGAAGAACCTCATTCCTACACCCAAATGAGGTGGTGTTCCATCATGTTGTCATATCAACTGCGTTTAGGCAAAAACGAGGGCTGTTTTCAAGACATTACACTGGAAAAACATTTGACGCACGAACATGGTTGCCAACCCACCACTTATTACACCAGCTATTCGTTTGTTCAAGTTGTGACTTCTGTATATATGTGTACAAGTATGAAACCTAACAACGAATATTGGGGAAAGGGACTTTTAACCCACCTTGTATATTATAGCTGACATCAATTAATCCGACTGCCAAGGAAGGAATTTTTCTTTAATTCCACCAGATTGTCAGGTTGTCTTTCGACATTTCTGGTATTCTCTCCTGCTAATGACCCACTTCTGAGATTGGAGCGCCTGGAAGGCAGAGTTACATTACCGCAATGGAGGAAAGATGTTCACCAATAAAAAAAATAAAATTTATGCACATGTACATTTTATGTGCCAGTATACGAAGAATAAGAACCATGAGACAAAACTCTAAACAGTCTTAACGTGCTTTTAAACATAAAATTAATTTTTGACAGTATTTGAGCACATTTCGTATTTATCGTGACTTCGAAAATCTACCATATCTAATTTATACACCTACGGGTTGCAGATATCCCGGAAGACCAATGAAAAACTTTTACTTGATGCAGACATAGAGCTATTAGGCCTAGTTCGTGATGGTGATGATGATGATGATGATGATTATTATTATTATTATTATTATTATTATTATTATTATTATTATTATTATTATTATTATTAAATTTATCCAATGCCTAGCCAGTTACCTTTACGTGATTCGGGTTCCGCATGTTGCGGATAGATGGCAGGACTGTGACCCATTTTTCTAGTTGCACACCACTTCGGCGGGTCACGCTGTACATGATGTGCATCTGTGGTGAGTTATATCTTGTTCTAGGGTGAGTGTATGTGTAAGTGCTCGTGTAAGTGTAGTGTATGGAATGAGTGGTGATTGTGAAGACGAGGAAGGGAGAAGGGGAAACCCGGTGCCGGCACGTAGCCTACTCCTGTCGACTAGCACCAAGGGGTCTCCAGTATTAACGTCCGACAAACGAATCACTATCAACAGTGACATATGCCTTCTCATCATACGCACTGCGTAGATATTTGGGATTTGACCCAGGCATATTGGTACACAATCTAGTGGTTAGAACTCTTATTTATATCAGTGTTTTGAATAATCAATCTTTATGTCTTAACAAAATGTACAAAAAACGAGTTACATATCATTGTTTTTTATATATTTACTTTTGAGTTACACTTGCAAACGTTTTCACCCACCAAAGGAGCATCATCGGGCATGAAATAATATACAAATATCTAAAATCAAATGTGTAGAGAGATGTACAAAAATGTGTTCTGTGTTAGTATGAGAATGTTCTGTATGCGAGACTCTATCATATTGTTGTTTATTTCATGCCTGATGGTGCCCCTTTGGTGGATGAAAACGTTTGGAAGTGTAATTCAAAAGAAAATATATAAAAAAACAGTGATATGTAACTTGTTTTTTGTACATTTTGTTAAGCCATAAAGATTAATTATTCAAAACAGTGATATAAATAAGGGTAGTAATTGGCTTAGCTGATCATTAAAATCAAATGAATTGTAAATTAGTGATTATAAGTTGTGCACCACCACCTCTCCTAGTCCTGAGGTAGAAATTTTACATGAAAATTTCTGACCCCGCCGGGAATCGAACCCGAATTGTCTACTCTAAAGGCAGGCACGCACCACAGAGCTATCTCGGCCATTTATTATTATTATTATTATTATTATTATTATTATTATTATTATTATTATTAGTGAGTGAGTGAGTGAGTGAAAAGTTACGAATTTCCAACTCACTTACGCTAAGTAGTATAAAGTTGAACTCTGATCCCCATATGGAGGTCCCCCATCTCGTATTTCATTTATTTCATTCAGTGTTCTGCCCAAGGGCAGGACTCTCACTGCAAACCCAGCTTTCTCCAATCATGAATGAATAATTAAACACCGAGTCTTATGCTTAAAACTTCCATTTCTATTTTTTCCAGACTAGAAACGTTTGTGCAGCGTATAAAGGCGCGCGACACTTCACTCAAGTACATTCTCGCTCCTTTCGCCTCCCGTTTCTGGGCCGTGGTCCTACTAGTAATGCTGGTGCTGTACATTCTTCTTTCATTTAGTAGCCATGTTCTAACTATAAACAAATATTATGAGAAGTACTACATCAGCAACACATGGTTATTTATATTAGGAATTTTTTGCCAGCAAGGTAAGTGTGATTGCAATGTTTCCTTCAGTCATAGTTTTCTGCCCAAGGACAGGACTTTCACTGCAAAACTCAGCATTCTCCAATCTTCCCTATTTTTAGCCTTAGTCTTCGCATACAATCCATATATCTTAATGTCTGTCATCTGATATCTTCTTCTGTTCCAAACTTTTTCCGTTCACCATTCCTTCCAATGCGTCCTTCAGTAGACAGTTTGTTCTTAGCTAGTGATCCAAACAATTTATTTTTCTCTTCCTGATCATTTCAGCATCATTCTTCCTTCACCTACTTTTTCTAGCACAGATTAATTTCTTATTTTGTCTGTCCATTTCACACTCTCCATTCTTCTTCATATTCACATTTCAAATGCTTTTATCGTTTCTATTTACATCGTCGTAATGTCCATGTTTCTGCCCTATACAGCGCCACACTTCACACAAAGCACTTCACTAGTTCTTTAGTTCTCTTTCCAGAGGGCCGGAGAAAATGTTTGTTTTGCCATTATTATCCTCCTTTTGATTTCCTTGTTGCAGCTCATATGATGATGATGATGATTATTATTATTATTATTATTATTATTATTATTATTATTATTTAAAGTACACTCCAAGTATTTGAAGTATCCACTTGTTCCTCTGCCTCATTTCTGATTCTCACGTTTACCTTCTTTATTTTTCTTCCGATAACTATGGTGTCCGTTTTGCTTGCATTTATCTCCATCCCATATTGCTCACATCTTTCATTTAGTCCCGTGTGTGACGTGGTAGGTTATCGAAGATTCAATCAATATAAATAACAGCATAAAATGAATTAACGAATCAAAATCTGTTCATTATAGTAGTCCTAGCCTATATTAAATTACTATATATTTTGTTATAATATATGTATTTGTTATATTATAATTATTCATCTGATAGATAGTTGATAGCCGTCCCAACCAGGGTTTAATAATCGGCCTCCTAATCAATTCTAAATGAATATTTATATTTAATTCAATTTTTTCTGTAATAGAAACCCTAGTTAGGTAGGCTATCATTGAGAAATTTATTGCAAATGCAAAAAACAATTTAGGCTACAAGACAAATTATATTTTATAAAGAATATAAGTGATGATTAATTATGTTAATCGATGACTTCTTTGCAGTGGAGGATATCATGTCCAGGGTGCTGCCAGAAACTTTTAATTCTTGGAAGACTTCTAAGGACTCCCGTGGGATTGTGCCTCTAGCCCCAATCATAATTCTTATAACGTCCCATGTCTTGATGTTATATTTTGTCCCCAAATCACTGCAGCATGGCAGATAAATTGCCTGTTTTTCTTTGCAGACTTCTCTAAGTTGTTCCTCGCTGTTCTCAAAACGGACTGTGGGATCGAGAATGAGTCCACAATTTTTTTTTCGGTCTATAATAATGATATCTGCTCTTCGAGTTGAACCGTCAGCAGAAAGGCACCCTATTTCCTCGTACACCTCACACTTATCAGCCCGGCGAAGTTCATTGGCAATCATGGAGCGAATTTTATTATGACGGTCAATTCTCACCTGCCAAAAAATAAGCGAGTTCGAAGTAACATAATATTATGAGAATATCCTTTCTAATTCTAATTCTAATTCTAATTCTAGACTGAAGAAAACAATAATTGTAAGACATTAGTCTTTTGAAAACATTCTGTCCATAATTTTACGCGTATAACAGCAAAGTAACAATAAGAACCAAAATGTAATAAAAGAGTCATGCAGTTTTATTGTTAAAATCAAACAAGTATATCAATATGAAACCATAATAATTTGATATCTACATTTTTTTATTATTTTATATGAAATATTCACTTAAGGAAATACATTAATTGCGATATTTTTTCTTTCGAAATTTGAGTACCTCTGTGGAAAAAGGCTGAATGTAACATGTTGCCCAAGTTTACATCGAACCTTATTCCACTGTAGGTACTCAATTCATAACACATTTTATTACCAATCAAAAGCATTAAATTTAACTACATATCGTTCATTCATCTTGCAAAATCGCCTTAAATAAACGCAGAACCATTTGTTTTCACTTTATTATAATTTATTGAGGTGACACTGATATAAAACGCATTGTTACTTTAAAAGTCATATATCTCGTTAAATATCTGTCCTATCAAAATTTTGCATGGAATAAAACTCGTCGGAAACATTTTTAAATGAAATTTTTGTTATGTAACAATCTCGTAAAAAAACAATAATCAACTAGATATTCAGATTTATTTACTTCAAACTCCCTTATAAACCCCCTTTTATAGAAAGTATTTTTAAATACCATGTTGCCTAAAATCTAAGTGGAAACTAATTTATTTTACATATCAATTTTCATAGAAATCGGTTCAGACATTATCGAGCGAAAGGTAACAAACATACAGACATGAATAATTTCAAGGGAAAAACTGTTCCGGGGCCGGGTATCAATCCCGGGACCTCTGGTTGAACGTACCAGCGCTTTTTCCAACTGAGCTACCCGGGAGACGGTTGAGACGGTGTCGGGTGGAGTTCCCGGGTAGCTCAGTTGGAAAAAGCGCTGGTACGTTCAACCAGAGGTCCCGGGATCGATACCCGGCCCCGGAACAATTTTTCCCTTGAAATTATTCAAATCTGCTTTACAGGGAGCCTTACCTGAAAAACTAGATTTGCAACATACAGACATACAAACGAAAATTTCAAAAATGCTACTTTCAGTCTCAAGATAGTTAATTATACATGTTAACAACATTTATTTTTGTAAAAAATAAAAATTAGGTTATTATTAGTATATATGTATATTAGTTTGGTGAATTTCAAATGATTAAATATTATTTAACTTACGTATTTAAGTAAAATTACAAGTAGCTAATTGAAGAAAAAGGATGTAACATCAGATTCTTGATTCTTTGATTCTTTTTTATGTAGTTGTAAAATTAATTTTAAAGCATTTATTTATAACAATAAATTATTGCGTTCAATGCCTGAATAAACTTGTATCCTTGTTTAGTCAAACTGTTGTTATAGTAAATATAGACCTAATGAAATATGACCCTGAAATTTTTTACTTTCTCCAGAAACATGAATTACAGTTACATTGGTTACATCCTTATTCCGTGCAGGTCTTCAATTGTGGAATGGTAACATGTTGGTGAAATCGGCTCTTGTTTTAAAAATCATGGCCAACTTTAAGTGATCAGTGTTGATAATTATTGTAAAAATCATGGTCCACTAGGCCCGGTTTGCACAAATGAATAGAAAGTAATTGGTAGAGTTTTCCAGTATTTACTTCTAAGTACTAGTAAAAAATTAGTCACACAAAATTGAGAAAATACTAGATTTGTGAGTATGAACTAGTAGTAATTACTAGTACAGTAGACCCACTATTACCTAAAACCGTACTACTAGTATACAATTAATTTTTATTCCATCCACTCACTATACTTTTCTGTAAACGTTTTGCCACTGATGAATTCGGCAACCCTTTATCTCCATTGACTGCCAAATATTCCTGATTACCTCGTGAATCGCCTGCTCAAAATCAACGAAGATTGTTTTCGGAAATACAGGGACATCATTTTATTTTTACTTCAATTTTTGTTGTACCTGAGTTTTTTAATGTACTTCACTCCCACCTCCTCTACTAGTAAACTTACAACCGTCCTCCACACAGAACCAAGACCGCGTATGCAGTACTGAGTTAGTGAGTATAGTACGTTCCAGAAATATGTTCGCGTTTTCCAGTGACGAAAGAGCTTTCAATATTGACCCATATTTTCGCACAGGTACTGTCGTTCGTTTGCCTACGTCGCATCCCGATTTCCCCCACCTGCTTCTGCTCGCCTCTCTGTAAAAGCAGGGCTGTCTTAGCTCTTTTCTGAAAACATTAATTTCTATAGGAATTGGACGTCTACGTAATATTATACAACTGTTTAAAATAACTTAAATAAAAGGGCCTCGTTAAGTAATTAACTGTCACGTGATTTCCCCCCCCCATTTCTACGACCCTGCGACAAAACCACTTGGACGGACAGTAGATTGCATTTCTGAGTAATTTTATCTTTTGGGATCGGGCAGAAGTGAAGATTAAATTTACAGTACGCAAGGTACTCTTTTATAAAGTAGGTATAGAATTATTTCAACATGAGTTACTAGTACGAAGGACGAAACTGATAATTGGAATTATGTACAATAGTCTATAGTGCAATAATATGCACAAAAGAACTGAAGCCTGTATCGAAATGAACGGCCACCATTTTCAAAAATGTGTTTAAATATCCGTATTATGATTATTTTTCAATTTAATTTCATTCTCTATACTGTACGCTAATGTGCTGTAATAGTACAATATACACTCCATAATGAATACGTTCGCATGGATAACTCAGTTCGTGAGTAAAAACACTAAGTGTTAATACAGTACTGCATTTTGATTAAACAAAAACCTAATGAAAATTATCAAACTCAAAATCGCGATATTTCCTAGTTTACATAAATGGATGAACTACTTTTCTTCCCTCCTATACCTAGTAAAGTAATTTGTATTTTACGGCAGTATTATCGAACTCCAGTCTTGGAAGGGGGAGCAAGCGGTATTTCCTGTTTTAGACTTTTAATCCAAAGATATAGCCAGGTTAATATTAAAAATGTTAGTAAAAATAAAATGATGTCCCTGTATATTCAACTGCCTCTTTGTACAGTGCTGAAAAATACTCAAATTCAAATGCATTGCTATTAGTGTGCGTTGTATTTGCGGGGAGAAGAAAAACAATAAAGGTACGTAACCATCGTTTAAGAAGATAAATGTTCGTCAAAACGTGCATAACAGCCGAGGACAGCTTTTGAAAGCTCCATCTATAGAATACTGCCTGCATGTACTTACTGTATCTGAGAGCCCGTCCGCGCCTTACTGTACATTAACTTAAAAAGTAAAAAGTCAATTGTACGCAGATTGCATGCACCCCTGTGCACCCCTTCCTTTGGAAGGGAAGTGAAGCTGAGAAAACTTGAAAATGTTGCAGGTCACGACACAACGCCGCATTCCTGGACTTGCCGGCTGGTCTACTTCACTGCCTACGTCACAGCTGTGGTGTTGTTCGCTGCTTACTCATCAGTCTTCATTTCATTCTTGGCTGTGAATCACCCGGTGTTGCCGTTCACCGACTTCCAAGGTCTCCTCAATGCAGGAAACTATAAGCTGGGCGTCATAGGAGTCTCAGTGTACACGAATTTCTTTGATGTAAGACTTTTGCTTCCTTACTGACAGTATACGTTTATATTCTTTTTGTTAACAATTACTGACCCTCTATGTTAATATTATTTTTGTTAACAATGACTGACCGTCTATGTTTATATTCTTTTTGTTAACGATGACTGACCGTCTACGTTTATATTATTTTGGTTAACAAGGACTGACCCTCTACGTTTATAATCTTTTTGTTAACAAGGACTGACCGTCTATGTTTATATTCTTTTTGATAACAATGACTGACCGTCTATGTTTATATTCTTTTTGATAACAATGACTGACCATATACATTTATATTATTTTGACGTGACCCGGTTATACTCGATTTACAAGAAGAGAAAGACTATGAAGTTTTAGCATCAAATGTTTTCCTCTAAACTCTGATGTCACCAGTGATAGCATGAAAACAGAAGTATAGGATGAACTTCGTGCCTCGTGGTTTCCCACGCGGTTTCTACTCGTTCCATTCTTTATTTAATGTGGTCCGAGCTTTTCCACGGAGCTGAACCTGGGCTCGGATAGCTCGGTATTAAAGGTAGGAATTTATACCACAACATGAGGGTATTAGGTTTGGTGTGCTTAAACTGTCGTTACGTCATGAATGATGTGAAGCCTGAGGTATGGCCAGGTTATAACTGAAATTTGTTTTGTATCGCAGCAATTGAATGGGAATATGTTTCTCATGCGTACAACGAACATTCTATGCATACCTAACCTTGTAGTTTCTGTGGGTAAATCCCTATCTTTACTCGGAATACAACATGAGGAACGGTGTAATCAGTGGCATGTACTATTCAAATGGGGTAACTCGTCAAATAAAAAATCACTCAACTCAAATTATTGATAAAGGAAATGTAAAAAAAAAATACTCATATATAAACCTGGAAATCATAAAACTTTATTAAATTATAACTCCCTACTAAAAATACTAAAGATAATAAAATAAAAGCCAATCTAACTTCATAGGAAATTGCCAATATATATTCTAATAATTTAGATTTATATTCATATAAATCATATATATATATATACCTCTAATCTTTCAACAATAATGCTGTATTATTTATAGATACTCTGTATTTTATATAAATTAATTATTATAATATAAATAACCCTATAACTTTGCGCACAATTAGGCCTATAGGCATTCTATTCCGTCTTTTTGTTTTAGAAATCTTTTCAAGCATTTTCTGAAAACCAAAATCCCTATTTGTCTCGAGCTAAGTGCATATCACAGCATATCATATTGTTATAATCACTTCAGGCGAACTGTGACTTGTCCATGAAACTCGAACTGCATTGCGCTTCATATCAGCATGCACTTGTTACCCCACTCATCTCATTATCTGTATTTTCCTCAATTGATATTTGCTACTAATATCTGCACGACACATTTTTAGCTTCAATTCTACCACAACTATGTCCTTTATAATGACATGATCTTCGCTAGTAGAATTCAGTATCCATTCTGTATACTTTTCCTTTGCCGAGTTATCGAATTTTTGTATCCCCAGAAAGCAAGTGATCCAGTACTGAAGAAAATATACACAACATTAATAGAACCGAATGCTGGTCACCATCCTTCGGACGAGCTGGAGGGTCTGCAGCGTGTGTGCAAGGAAAAAAACTACGCCTTCTTTGTGGACGAGTTCGATGCTCGGTTGTACAGGAAAAAACTCAGCTGCGGCGTCATCCCAATACCCAGAGCATTCATGGTAGTTCCTGTATCATTCATGATCAGCAAGAACAACCCTTACCAGAGGCTGCTCTCTCGATAGTAAGTATGTCACTGCACTGCGTCGTTTGGTAATGTTGTCTGTTCATTACGTTAACATGCGGCTTGCCTTGTGATACTGTCAAATGCCTAATAATAATAATAATAATAATAATAATAATAATAATAATAATAATAATAATAATAATAATGATAATAATAATAATAATAATCCGTAGCGCTACAGCCCGTGAAGGGCCTAGACCGACCAGCCGGCTGCTGGCCTCACACCCACATGCCGAAACAGAGGTGGACGATCATCCAACCAGAATGAAGGTATCGTGTGGTTAACACGATGATCCCCCCCAGCCGTTATAGCTGGTATTCGCAACCGGATTTCGCTACCTATCGTAGCTCCCCAAGTGCATCACGATGCTGGGTGGGCACCGGTCCCATACACTGACCGAAATTTCATGAGAAAATTTCTTCCCCCATGAGGACTCGAACCAGCGCGCATTCCGTAACGCGAGTCCTAGGCGGGATGCCTTGTCAAATACCTACTAGCCGCAATAAATGCAATCACTACATAAACAATGACCGTAAGTTCTCTTAAGCATCCGCACCAGTAGTGTTGTAGCCTCAACGAATCAGGTCCAATATATGCCACGTGCCCATAATGCTTGTGTGCGTTTTGTCTGTAATGGTCGCCGGCGAGACCATGTCACGTAATGTTTCCAACTGTTATCGTGGTTGCACCTAAAGGAGCTACACGGTCTATCACTAATTAACTTCTTAGCCAAATGCCTGCCAAGGTTAACTCAATTTAAAGAGCTGTAGATCATGCACAGGAAAGAAACATTTCATCACGTTCCTTACGTTATAGTAATATGCGTTACAAGAGCGGTATGTTGAAGTTTTCATGTTCGAGGAAAAGTTTGAAAAAGCGAAACGTAGTGGAGCTTTTTTAATTTCCGAGAATTGAAAGAAAACATACCGCTTGTGTATCGTACATTATTTTGAGCGAATATCGTTTATTACATACCTGAAAGAGGAATTTCTAATTAGTTGCAATGAAATCTCCATCTTGGTTTCTGTTCAATGACGGCAAATTTGGAAAAAAAAAAAAATATATATATATATATATATATATATATATCTTCAACATTGTTGCTTTAAAATGTTTTCTGTGTTTACTTTACTCCAGCAGGCCGTGATATACGTCTGTCTTTTTTTTTTTCCCAGTCTATAAATGCGAACTTAAAACAAACGCCTTCCTTAATGTTACATGCATCACGAAATGCAGTAACTTTAGTGGAGTTGTAGAGTTTACTTAATTTTTGCAAATATTTAAAAACAATAATTAACAGTGCAATTTAGGTGAAATTGCAGTGGTAAGTTTCCAATTTATAATTATTACTATATTGAACGTCTCTAAAAATAATATGTTAAAAGCCTAAAGCAGTAAAATCAATATGTCACTTAAGCGGTAAGAAGAGGGAAATTGTTATGTGTTCGGTTGGGAATACTGAATGTGGAATTTTAGACTTACCGCATACATATATATATATATATATATATATATATATGTGTGTGTGTGTGTGTGTGTGTGTGTGTGTGTGTGTGTGTGTGTGTGTGTGTGCGTGTGTATATAGTTTATTTATTTATTTTTTGTGGGTTATTTTACGACGCTTTATCAACATCTTAAGTTATTTAGCGTCTGAATGAGATGAAGGTGATAATGCCAGCTTTACAGGGGAAAAGAAATAAAATAGTCGCATCGTATACGTTAGGGGGTGAAACCATTCCGGAAGTTAACAAATGTAAATACCTCGGAATAACATTTAGCAGCGATCTCGGCTGGGGGGAACACGTTACAGACACAGCA
This sequence comes from Periplaneta americana, assembly GCF_040183065.1. NCBI lineage: Eukaryota > Metazoa > Arthropoda > Insecta > Blattodea > Blattidae > Periplaneta > Periplaneta americana. Next base: position 48,987,674 of record NC_091131.1, read on the forward strand.
GGAAAAGCATGGAGAGCGTTACACTTTGTGATGAGGGTACTAAGAAAAGATTCTGATAAATCCAAAGAGATTGCATATAAATCACTAGTACGTCCAGTAATGGAATATGGTGCTGCATGTTGGGATCCTTACAGATTAGAACATATTAAGACACTGGAAAAGATTCAAAAACGGGCTCTCAAGTGTTGTCGGAAAAATTCACCATTAAAATGGGACACACTCACGGACAGGAGAACGCTAATTCGATTATGCGCACTGTTCAAAACATACAGAGGTGAGCCTGCCTGGAGAGAAATAAAAAATAGGTTGCAGCCGCCAAATTACTCTTCAAAGAACGACCACTCATATAAATTGAGGGAAAGAAGGCAGAGGACGGACACTGGAAAGTTTTCTTTTCTCAATCGTACTATCAGGGACTGGAATGCTTTACCTGCAGACTTACTAAAGGCTTTACCAACAACCAAAAATGTATTTAAAAATAGGCTTAAGGACCTTACTAATAGACGGTAATTATACACAGTATTTAAAGGGTGTAAATGATATGTTGTTATTGAAGTGTTGTATCAGTGAAGAATTATGTTGTGTCAGTGAAGTGTGTTGTATCAGTGAAGAAGTATGTCGTGTCAGTGAAGTGTGCTGTATCAGTGAAGAAGTATGTCGTGTCAGTGAAGTGTGTTGTATCAGTGAAGAAGTATGTCGTGTCAGTGAAGTGTGCTGTGTAAGTGAAACGTGTTCCTGTCAGTGAAGCTTTATAGTTTATAGTGGCAGTGCATAGTATTTGAACAGTGAAATGTTTTTGAAGTGTTAGTGAAATCAGGATAGAATCAGTGAAATGTGTCGTAGTTCCATTGAAGTGAGTGAGTTGACAGCGAAATGAGTGTAATTTGAAAGGTACTTGTGCAGATATGAACATATCATACTCGTAGGTTTTAGTTCGATCTTAGTTTTAAGATACAAATTAGATTTATTTCAAAGGTTATTTTAAGTGATCGTTTCATTTAATTTAGTATATTCCCTGTTGTTGTTGTTATTGTTGTTGTTGTTATTATTATTATTAATTATTGTTAGTATTAATTATTAGTATTATTATTAATTGTATTTTTAATTAATAAGTTTATTATGTCATTATTGAGTGTAATTAGTTACCACTGCCACCCGGTATATACCCACTGCAGTGTGAATAAATACATACACATACATGAGTCCGGGGTCCAGCACCGAAAGTTACCCAGCATTTGCTCATATTGGGTTGAGGGGGAAAACCCCGGAAAAAACCTCAACCATGTAACTTGTCCCAACCGGGAATCGAACCCGGGCCACCTGGTTTTGCGGCCAGACGCGCTAATTTATTAATTATGAATAAATTTATGTAAACGAACATACTTATATTTTAATTGTAATTTTAAATTTGTATTATAACAATGTGCATCTGCCCATATACATTGTATATTTGAAATGTTCAACTGCAGCATAACTATTTTAATGTTTGTGATAGTTAATTTTAATTTTATCAGTGTAGTTTGTACGAGCTTCTGGAAGTTAGATTTCTTGAAATTAAGAATATGATTTTAAAATATTTAATTTTATTTCAAATATTGAGTGTTTGTGTAAAATATTATTGCTTTTTGTTGAAATTATTTCACGTAAGTTATATTTGTTTCTGAAAAGACAAATAATAATAATAATAATAATAATAATAATAATAATAGTGTTGATATATATCACATGTAATGTTGCGCATGAGACATGCTTTTAAGACCCATACAACATACATATATAACCAACATGCAAAAATATAAAATACTATAGTATAGCCAGTTGTAACATTGTGTTCTTAAGTGATTTCACTCGACCTGAAGATGACTTTTCTTTAAGTCGAAAACGTTCGCCTTTTTATATTGTGTGACAATATTTTGTATTTTAATAAATTAACATTGGATAAGTTATAGACAGAACTCAAACAATTTATATAACATTATTACTAACATATGGTTTTGGTTTGACACATGGATATGAATATAATGGTTGAACGTTAAACTGAAAACCATTGACAACACATTCCCTCTCCTAGCCGATCTGTTCACATTAATGGACTATGTTTTAATATTCAAACGTGATATGTTTGCCAACATTTAATCACTGATCAACCGAACAAATGTGACTAATACAGCTACTTCGTCCCCTACTGAAATTGTAAATCGTCTATACAAAAATACTATTTTATTTTTCAATAATAATATCAATGTTATAGAACTTACAAGCAATGTCTTTCCATCATTCGCATTGGAACACACTTACCACACTCCGACCCAATGCACAAACTAAGGAACTACTTTGAGGACACAACATCCATCATAAAAGTTAAACCCCTGTGGTTTATAGATCTACGTATTCCAGTTCCTAAGTCTAGCAACCAATATGTTACACGAGTAGGTATATCCCATTCTAATGTCAAGAAAGTAGTGTTTTAATTTTTATGTTAACTCCGATTTAACTACGTTTCAGCAATTTCAAAAGTGTCCTGACTGTTCAATAGCCCGATAAACATATTCAGTATCAATCAAGTGATTAATATTACTACACTAACTTGCATGTCGTTCATTTCAGGCGTTTATTTGCAAAATCAGATACATCACTAAAACATAATTTTTCAGTATGAAGGAAAAACCTTTGCAAGGAACCAAGGATTTGCAACCGATACTATTCTTTCATCATACAAATCCATGTGATGTATCTGACTTTGGAGCATAACAGTGCTACAGCAGTTGTAGAATCATATGAAGATATGAAATATAACATCAACTCGTTTTCGAAAAAAAAAAAGTGATGTATCTGATTTTGAAACTACACGCCTCATTTCAACATCAACGTAAACAGAGTTTAATTTTGTTGACAGCATCCAGAAAATGAGAAGAGCTGGCCTGATACAACGTCTTGATGAATCTCTTTTACCAAAACACATATCTGTACATCAGGTACCATTGGTAAACGTTTCTATCAATGATACAGCACCGCAATTCATTATTTTAGCTGTAGGCTTACTTATTTCAATTTTATGCTTAATAGTTGAAAAACTTTGTTATAATTTATATCAGTAAATAACACTATAAATGTACAATCATTTTTAAAAATAAAATCATATTTTCTGCTATTTCTTAGTTTAATTATTTGCCTCTTATAAGAAATATATAATTTATACTATATGTATATGTCCATGTATTGTGGGTCCCTATCACCACGGCATGGCGCGTCCTCAGGTTGCGAATCGAGGAGACGGCCTCCAGATATGGAATAAGCAGTCGCGGACAGCCAATGAGGGGTGGTCCTCCAGCTTGGGGGTTGGGCGAAGGGCTAACAACCCATCACCGTAAAAAAACAGCTTGTTACGAAACCTTCAAATAAGCCTCGGAATGGGACTGATTCTCTGGCACGACCACAGCAAAGGAATAAGGTTTTGAGATTTCACAGAATAAATATGGGAAATGCCTGTTATTATTCGGTTGAGAAGCTTTTATCATTCAGTCTGCTGTCAAAAAATCTGAAAGTTAGAATTTATAAAACAGTTATATTACCGGTTGTTCTTTATGGTTGTGAAACTTGGACTCTTACTTTGAGAGAGGAACATAGGTTAAGGGTGTTTGAGAATAAGGTGCTTAGGAAAATATTTGGGGCTAAGAGGGATTAAGTTACAGAAGAATGGAGAAAGTTACACAACACAGAACTGCACGCATTGTATTCTTCACCAGACATAATTAGGAACATTAAATCCAGTCGTTTTAGATGGGCAGGGCATGTAGCACGTATGGGCGGATCCAGGAATGCATATAGAGTGTTAGTTGGAAGGCCGGAGGGAAAAAGACCTTTGGGGAGGCCGAGACGTAGATGGGAGGATAATATTAAAATGAATTTGAGGGAGGTGGGATATGATGATAGAGACTGGATTGGTCTTGCTCAGGATAGGGACCTATGGCGGGCTTATGTGAGGGCGACAATGAACCTCCGTGTTCCTTAAAAGACAGTAAATAAGTAAGTATATGTATATGTACATGTTGAGAGTGTTAAAAAGACTTTTAATATTTAGAGATGTGGTAATATTCATCAAAACCAGAAAACAAAATCTAACAAACATGGATCCTAGAATTAATATCTTAGAAGATATGAGTACTTGTTCATCAACATCATAAGAAATATTAGTACAATGGATTCACGCTCCTTGAAACAGTTGGCGACACTGACTAAACAAAAGAACGACCATGCGATAAAGTGACAGTGACAAATCGAGCTGCAGAAAGTATCGCGATGTATGACTGTGATTGGTTGGAATTCAAAATTTCATTACACTACATCGACCGAAAATGGAATGACGTCGTATAAACGAAACAGTAAATATGATTTTCATTTTTGAAAAATGCATTCGTTATTCTGAGAGTTGGTAATATTCACAAAAACAATAAAGTGACAGTGACAAATCGAGCTGCAGAAATTATCGCGATGTATGACTGTGATTGGTTGGAATTCAAAATTTCATTACACTACATTGACCGAAAATGGAATGACGTCGTATAAACGAAACAGTAAATATGATTTTCATTTTTGAAAAATGCATTCGTTATTCTGAGAGTTGGTAATATTCACAAAAACAAAATATATATATATATATATATATATATATATATATATATGTATATATAATAAACATGGATTCTAAAATTAAATGTTATACGAAACAAGAGTTTATAAATTGGTATTGCAAGAATAGAATATCTTCCAATGTGATCTCTTTACTTGTTACTTATTGGGTATACAGTATCATAATAGAAATGTGTGAGTCCCTAAGACGTATAGTAGAAAAATACGTTACTACGAACGGAAATCACATCGAGCATGCCCTATGATATTGATGAACAAGTATTCATATCTCTGAAGATACTAATTTTAGGATTCATGTTTATTAGACTTTGTTTTCTTTCTTTGATGAATACTACTACCTCTCAGAATATTGCATTTTTAATGTAAATCAATTAAGCATCTCCTATTACTTTGATGAACAATTACTCACATCTCGGAAGATAATTTTAGGACCCATGTTTATTACACTTTTTGTCTTGTTTTGTAGAATACTACCACCTCTCAAAATATTAAACACCAAAATACAAATATATTACCCGACCATTCTGTTTGTGGAACGGCAGTTGCTTGTACTAATACACAGCGCTCCGCTGTTACATTGCCTGTGCAGCACGGTCGTTCTCTTATTCTAGTCATAGACCATGTCTTCGCTTTCCTACAGAGTAACAACATAGATCGCAGCGCCGTTGTATAGGCTACGTTCCACATACAAAATGGTCACCTAGTACTAACATGTAAAATGCTTCTGTTCTACTTATTGTTAACAATTTACGACAGGACAAGCTATTAGCATTCTGAAATAATTATACGACTTTCCAGCCGGTCATGATAGTACAATTACTAGTTAAGACAAAAAAATATAAAAATAAAAATTTATGTATAGAAATTAACTGCATTATTAATATATCCTTCAGTAATTCTTAAGCCTGTGCTCAAAATAATAAAAATTTACTGCGAATTCATATGATTCATGCAATTTCGTGAAACATTTATGTTCTCGGTTTGGTTTTATTGTGATATTTAGATTTTTAAGGAATTTCTTCTCAATTGTAAATACGATTGAGAGTGAAATAAATGTAATGCAATTTATGTTTTCATAATTAATGATTATTTTTCCATTATTCATTTGTTGAAAATAAATAGACCTATCATATGCAAGTATTTACAATGGAATAATTATTACAATGATTCCTATGTTCTGTCAAAACCAAGAAACACAGAATTAATCACGAGCCCATTTCTCAGCGATACTTTATACGGAACGCGATTATGTATTTATTTATGTCACAATTTTTAATACACTCGTACAGGATTTTTTTCGTCAAAGATTTTACAACAGCCCCGAGTTCCACTGTCTCCTGTCAACGTGAGTACTGAGTCTTTCCCTGTGCTAGAAGGCTAACAAAACCGACTATAACACCTGAAAGCATGCAACTTTATCTCCATGCTCCCATGCGCCTTCATAGCGTGGAAAGGAGATACCTTTATCTTATGTATATACCATAATTACCTCAATTCGTCACAAAGAGAGCCTCGAAATTTGATTATGATCTTGTGCCGTTTACTATGAAATTATGTAAGTAGATCTATTGTAAGAACTGATGGGCTATGTCGTGCATGTTCACCATTTACTCCTCGTCTTAATACATGTATTGTCTCATAAGCATGCAAGCAGATGCTGTTATGATAGTAGGCCTACAATTTTATTTCGACCTTCACAGTCCAGATCAGTAAGGTTAACGCCTGCAGAGGTGGCTCCTTAACGTTGTAGCAAGTTTGTGCTGCAAGCAAAATTTTTGAAGCCATAAACTGTTTAAAATAAGAGTTGAAGTAATAATTAGTTCTGTCTACTAGACCATAAGAACATAGTTTGCTTCAGAGAATCGCGCGAATAGTTTGCAGGAGCCTCATCGTTGACTCGCCGGAGTGAACGACCATGCTTCTGGAGGCAAAGTGCATCTTAGGATTTTTTCAGGGGAAAAGAGATGAGAGAGAGTTTGAGGGTTTTTAACAAAACTTAAGAAACACTAGGACTGAGTTTTTGGCCAAAATGGCAGAAATAAATATTTTTGTTCTTTTTATGTAACTTATTTAACATTTGTCCTATGTTTACCCTCCGCTCGCCATTTTGAGAAATATGACGACAATTTTTAAAATGCTACGCGCAGCTCTTTTAAACCTAACACACTCATTAAAAGTTGTGTTTTCTCAAAACTAAGTTTTTAGTCAATAAAAAGGTCCCCTTGCTCCGATTTGAATGAAACTTTGCAAGAATACTCAGCATACTCCAAAACACAAACCTGTGCATGGAATCAGCTCTTCGCTGAAAACTTTTCATGATATGTTTTAACTTTTAAAAATGGAATAAAATTATCAAGCAAAAATTAGGATGTCTATAAAAAAAATTCTCATTAACCAAGGATCGAATTTAAAAATTCATGCGTAGTTTTCTTAATGATGAAATGTAGACCTAAGTCCTTCACAGAAAATTTTAATACGCAATAACAATTCTGAAGCCGTGAGGATGTTTTAAACTTACGCATAATTTAAAATCATTAAAGTAAGTAAAAATTAATATCTAAGGAATCTAAGGAACTAATGCATGAAATCTGATTAAATTTGGTACTATTATTTAAAAGTACAGATACAACAAATCCACCTAATTTGAAAGCAATTGATCAAAAACTTCAGAAGTTTCAAAGCTCAGTTCCATTGTCCCTTAAGAGTGAGTGAGTGAGTGAGTGAGTGAGTGAGTGAGTGAGTGAGTGAGTGAGTGAGTACGAATGAAGTAATGAAGAAATGAAGGAATAATGGGATGAACGAAGGAAAGAATGAAGAAATAAAGGAATAAAGGAATGGAAAAATGAAGGAACGAATGAAGAAATGAAGAAATGGAGGACTGGAGGAATGAACGAATGAAGGAATGAATGAATGAATGAACGAATGAAGGAATGAATAAACGATTGAATGAATGAAGAAATGGAGGAATGAAGGCATGAACGAATGAATGAATGAATGAATGAACGAATGATTGAATGAATGAATGAATGAATGAATGAATGAATGAATGAATGAATGAATGAATGAATGAATGAATGAATGAATGAAGGAAGGAATGAACGAAATAACGAATGAAGAAATGGAGGAATAAAGGAATGAACGAAGGAACAAATGAAGAAATAGAGGAATGAAGGAGTGAACAAATGAAGGAATAAATGAATAAAGGTATAAAGAAATGAAGAAATGGAGGAATGAACGAATGAAGAAATGAATGTATGAATCGAATGAATAAAGAATGAGGGAATACATGTGTGGAACGAATGAATGAATGAATTAATTAATTAATTAACGAACGAATAAACGAATGAACGAATTAATTAATTAACGAGTGAAGGAATGAATGAACGAATGAAAGAACAAACGAATTAATTAATTAATTAATGTATAAATGAACGAATGAAGGAATGAAGAAATGAACGAATGAAGGAATGAAGGAACGAACGAATGAATGAATGTATGAATGAATGAATGAACGAACGAAGAAATGAACGAATGAAGGAATGAACGAATGAAGAAATAAATGAAGGAATGAATGAATGAATGAATGAATGGAGGAATGAACGAATGGAGAGATGAACGAATGAAGAAATGAACGAATGAAGAAATGAACGAATGAAGGAATGAAGGACTGAACGAATGAAGAAATGAAGGAACTAATTAATTAATTAATGAACGAAGTAACGAACGAACGAATGAATGAATGAACGAACGAATGAACGAACGAATGAACGAACGAATGAACGAACGAATGAAGGAACGAATTAATTAATTAATTAAGTTCGCTGTATACCATAAAGAGCAAGGGCCTCCAAAGGAAGGGGGAAAGCTCACATATAGATAACACAATGGTAAGTTACTCTATGTAAGCAGGGAACATGTACAAACTATAAGAATAAAATTATGGGCCTATATTTAACTTACTTGCGAACGCTCTACATTGTGTTGTGCCCTGACATATTCATGAAATAACGATATAATTATGGCCGAACGGGATATATAGTAATTACTAGTACTGGTTTTATGAAGTCAGCTACCAAATTTTTCAACCACCAGCCGCCACTGATGTGTGGTGAACGTAACATTCAGAATTATCTGAAAGTCTTCCACATGGCACAACGCAATTATTACAGAACAAGCACCAGCGTCACATAACTTATACAAGCTTCCATAACGTTCACAGTGACTGATCGCATCATAGACCGCTGTGCTGAGTGTGTGTAAACAAGACAATGCTGTAAGGAAAGTAGTCGTGAAATATTACGCGTAGCTGACCAATTGTGAGCGGAACACGCTGCTTGCTCTGGCTCGGTGTGTCGCCATGGGATACACAAGTGTCTAGAGAACGTCAAAAAATTAGTTGCTATGGTAGTATTTGTACATATTTAAATGGGAGAAAATACTACTTTTTCTTAAAGACTAAAAATAATTAAACGCTACGACACCAAATGCTTTTAGAAAGGTTAGTGCCACACATACTACAGTAATTAAATGTTTTATTTATTTACTAAATTTTTGGTGGATTTTAGACACTATTTCTATTAAGGGAGGAGATGGATGAAATTTTGCTCGTTTTTCGATAAAAAAAGGAAACGTTTTCGTTTCTTTTTAAATAATTACAGGCCTTTCATTTTTATATTGTTCAAATGTTACCTTCTATAATACAACGAGTGCTGATAAATTTCTGGTAATTTAATTGAGCTTAACGAATGTTTACTGTCATGATAATTATTTCAAGACCGAAGGCCGAGAAATAATTATCTGATGACAGAAAACATGAGTTTAAAAAGCAAAATTAAATTACCTGAGGATAACTATTACCACGAATTGTATTCGGCATGATAATCCTAATTCTAACAACTGTAATTCTGAACAACCAAACATATGAGGTTATAATAATAAGAGCCAGAAAAACAATCGAATCGAAGCAGAGATGATAAGAATAAAAGGCTCCTTGGAATAAAAGCAACTGAACATTTGATGTCATAACACTTTATTTTGAACTCTTTTATCTTTGCTTATCTATAATTTTCAACATGTTTAATTTTATTGTGAACATTTTTACTTATAGTAATTAAGTGTGCAATTATTGTAATTAATTATTGTTGCATGTTTAGACTGCGAGTCTCACATAATTGCTTGTTTGCTGATACTCGAAACAGAGACGATACAAATTAAACAATTGAAAGTAAGAGGAAAAAAAAAATATCACTTATTAATTCTGAGCACAATGCTTTTAACTATCAGTGTAATTCGATTCTCACTGGTCACTCTGGCATCAATGAGCTCGTTCATTGACAGAGAAACGTTCGCATGGGATTATCTACATAATCGTCCTCAAAATTCATGATAAGTTATTACATTTCGCATTTACAAACAGGTTTTTGTGACGGAAAGTTGACATTTTAAAGTAATTTTCCCACACTTTTATTTTTACTGCATTTGCATTTATTCACATTCAAGTTCTATTGACTCCAACAAATATCATGCTAAGAAATTGAAATTTTTACTGCATGTTCTAAAGAAGTGTGGTTAACAAAATTACAGAGCATTTTTTTTAATAAACTGAATATTTTAAAAATTAAAAAAAAAAAACAAAATTAGACTTACAATCCGACACTAAAAATTAAAATTTTTATATTAACTGGATTACATTTTTATATTAAACATTCAAATTGTGTCTCTGCTCTTAAATTACATGTATATCAAAGATCTGTACAATTTTTTCAGGCCTGTAACTTTATTTTGTGAGAGTAGATACATTTTGAAAAATTCAAAATGTTTGTGGAAAAAATAATAACTCGAAAACTATTGAACTTATACTAATATAATTCGAAGATGTTAATACTAATAACAAGAGTTTGTTGTATACAAATAATTAAATCTGTAGCTAAAAATTTATAAAATAAAATTTCACTCATTTCATCCTTTAAACAATGGAATCACTATTGTTATGTGCCTACGCATACTACTTACATGTATTTCTTTGAATAAAAAGAAACTTTTCTGTCTTAAGAGGAGAGAAGGCGAAGAAATTTTGTTAATTCTTGTTTCTCACGCTATTAATTTTTCACTAATTTTTTGGAATGACTTGAAATTAAGATAGGCTATTTTGCTACTAGTCCGAAATTATATACAACTCTTTATTGCAGTTAACAATAATGTGAAACAACATGCAAAACTGACACTTTTTGAAAATTACCGTGAAACCGGGCTACTTGGACCCAGAAGAAAAAATGTTTACTTACCATTGGAGTAACTTAGGTGAAAATATTTGTAGAGATGAAAGTTTGCAGAGAAAAAAAAACAACTTTCGACACCAAACTGTTATTTTACATCGACGAAAACATTTTTTTTTTTCTGGGTTCAAGTAACACCTTAAGGGTCCAAGTAGCCCGCTTTGACGGTATATATATTTGGTCGTCGATATTACATTGTATCTATAATAATGGTCATTAAATTTAATTTAACTGCATTATTATTTAGATTGACTACATTATTATTATGTTCACAAATATTATTTTTTGTGATTTTAATATATATATATATATATATATATATATATATATATATATATATATATTAACATATGAGTCCATTGCAAGAATGATGGATGTCACTTTCTTGTCGAAAATGAATCAAGACTGTCAATGCATAGCTTAAGACATATAGAATGTACATAGAGAATTATATGGCATTAACACTGATAGTCATTGTCCAGTAATGATCGGAAAATTACAGTTAAGCTTTGAGCGCTAAGCATTTAAAACTTTCAATTGCTTCTCCTGCAAAATGTATTCCAAATGACATCCATCATTCTTGCAGTGGACTCTTCATATAAGATACACACTTTTTATCTATAACTTATGTTTCTGCATATATATGTGTGTGTATATTTTGAGAAAAATATTTTTATTCACCTGCAAATTTGTAAGATACGAGGTATCATTTCTTAGCCACCGATTTATTTCTCCTTTTTCAAAACTGGAATTTAAAAGAAAATAAATTAGAGATTTACGGGATTTTATACTTTTACAGTGATCATGTTCATAAATATACTCTTGGGTGTTCCATCGTGTTCTGAAACTCAACATTTCCAATGTTTCGGAACTACATACACGTACCATCATCAGGGCAAAATGGTACGACCCGAAAAGTCACCTGCTCTGGTCATCATACCTATTTGTCCTTATGATAGAATCTGAATGTATTTTTGTCTTATTGCTGTCTCAGGCCTTGATCTTAGTATACATACATAGCGTGAGACGTAGGGTAAAGGTTGGTAATATTATGATATGAGTAATATTGTGTTAGTTCTTTTTGAGAATTTATTACAATTTTACTGAGCGAGAGGAAGATCGGTTTTTTTTTTTTTTTTTTGCATCAACGTATTAAGGGGATGTTCGTGGGCAAGTTTATGCACAAAACCGATCCTTCTCTCGCTCAGTAAAATTGTAATAAATTCTCAAAAAGAACTATCACAATATTACCCTATAAGAGAAGCTCAACAGAGCTTTGCTAGTAAAAGAACTAAGTTTAGCTGTAAGGAAATGGAACGGGCGAACTGTATAACTTTGTATAAAATTTAAAATATGCCTGACGCATAATACTTTTCATTAAATTTTAATTTGTTCTAGTAGGTATGAAACTGTATGTTAGAAGCGGTATAATTGTGATATTAATTTTATCACTAAAGATGATTCTGACGACAAATTCATGTTCTACAATCAACGTGAATGCTTGCACCAAGGTTATAAAAGCCGTTCAGAGACATTTCAATTCTGCCTGTGTAATAATCATCCAAAACGACGGTGAAGGTAATGTATTACACTATTTTGCTTTACAATTCAATTGTAATTATTTATGAATTAATGTAATTAAATTATCACCTTGTTTAAATGAAATTGATTTTCTATTCAGCAGATAAACTCATACTAAGTAGAGGACTGCTGTAAGTTTTCTTAAATTATAGGCCTAGATCTAGTTCTAATGATGATGTAGAAAAATCAATGAGTGTACGTCTGTGCAACATAACACAATAAATTATATTTGTATAATTCATGTATGGTACATATACTCGAAATATCAAGCGTATATACGAGCGGAAGGACTACACTTTCAACATCTACTGTAAGGTAGATTTCATTACCCATTTCTGCTTCCGCCGTTGTACGCAGCATTTTATTTGCATTTTTGGGAGCCGTATCCCATGCTACGGCAGCCATATAAGTATAATAAGGTCCCTGTAGTGACTGTCAAAATTTGATATAAACAAGCTATCCTTTCTCTTTAACTATAGTTGGTTTGTGAAAAGGCAAGGAATTTTATGTCAGTTTTTAGCTCATTATTAACTAATATATTTACTTTTTAGTATAAACCCCTTCTAACTGAATGCAGTTATTATTTCCTTCACATATAATACAAAGTTTTTAATTGAAATCAGACATCGACTGCAACCATCATTGCCAGTTATTTTTTTCCCTCACATAAAGTCCAAAGTTTTTCGTTGAAAACAGTTATCGACTGAAAATAGAAACTAGTCTGACGAAGGAAAATCAGGTAGATATTGTGGATGACACAACAGTTCAAAAGTATAGTTTTGCAAAGTCACTTCAGTTGTGACCACTCTGTTATTGTAGGATCACTTCTTCGCTAAGTTTCCTTTTCCTCTTCAGTTTTAATTCTTGCAGTTGTCTTAGAAGATTAAAATAATATTCAGCAGTAATAGTGACACTATTTTCCAGGGAAGTAACTATGATTATTCTTTCAGCATCCAAAAACACTGAAACTGTAAGTCCCCCATCTAATTTCTGTGGTGGAAATTATTTAGGGACAAAAGAAAATGAAGACTCTACTATTTTACTAACTTTTTGTTTCGAGATTAAGAAGTGAACTAATATTCCGTCATAGCATCATCATCTTTTTTCAAGGCAATTAAAACTCAGCCACAAATTCGCCTCCATTCGTCTTGATCTAGAGCTGTTATTGGTCATCTGGCAATCTTCACCCATTCCAGATCTTTCTCCAAGGCTTGTAATCACCTTCAGCTATGTCTCCTTTTTTGGTCCTTAAAACAATGCCAAACATGTCATCAATACATCTATACTTCCGAGGTTTGCTGTTGGGTTTCGTAAAATTTGAGTTTTTATAGTGCAGGATTGTTAGTCCCATGCCACACCTCCAACCTGGAGGATGAGTCCTCTGTATTTAGTCCCCCATAGGCAGGATGGAATAACTGTATGTATACTCAGACACTGAGTGTCCATTTTGTAGTCTCTTATTATTTTATGCTTCAACAATGGGCTATTCTATTTCACTGCAACCATAGTAATGTACTTCCCAAGATGTTTGTTTAATCTCTCTAAAAGCACCCTTTTCCGCCCCTGATCAGCATAGTGCTTTAGTAAAGCACCTAAATCTAAATCATTATAGCTACAGACTTGAAAATTTCTGTCAGCAATTAGAAAAAATTACACAATGACCGAAAATTACCTACTGCTTATCATGAAATCTTCTGTCATCTGTTTTTGGGATACATATGTAACAACTCCTCGTCGCATTAGAGAAATTAGGCCTATACTTTTTGTGTTTGTGTTTTGTCTCGAAATAAAATAACACCTCAATAATGTACTGATCATCTAACACGTGTGTCCTACTTGCATCCCTACCAGGTTTCTTGGCGCATATGAAGTTCCTAGCAGCATCTCAACTGATATATTCGACCATATTTCTCAACAACATTATGACTACCAATCTAAGAAAATTGCAATGCCATTTTAAAGAACCTCTCTACATCCTTCCTTCCAGTGATGATCAAACTAAGAAATTACTTGAGAAGGTAGGTAAGTCTGTAATAGTGTTCTAGTACATGTTGTGTTACAAAACACAAAGTAAAAGTCTGATTGGAATGTTTTGTTTTCAGACACTTTGCCATGGCATTAATTTAATAAATAATATTTAACTACTGCTTCTATTTTATTAGTCTGTCTGCTAGTTTATTTGTTCCCATATTTTCTTATGCCCTTGAATACATTGATGAAGCTAGATATTAAATATGTATAGGGCTATTGAAAATCACTGTTCAAGCTAAAACTGGTACGTTGATCCAGAAAGCACACATTTGGTGCAAGGATAATTATTTTAACATGTTACTTAATTGCTATTGTAACCAAATATATAGAAATTAAAATATGATCATTTAGTCCAGGGAGCACCAGTTTTCGGTGCAAGGTAATACGTTTAAAATGTTTCTAAATTAATCTTGAATACATTCTTTAATAAATCACTCCAAACCAAAGTAATTATAGCTTGGATTATATACGAAGATAATTTTTTGTGTTGGCCCCATTGTGCATTATTTTCTATGTAAATAAAAAGAAATTAATATTAGCATGGCATATAAACGTTATTTTAAGAATTACAGGAAACAAATAAGTAAGTAAGCAAGCAAAAAAGGAAATGTTTACCTTACTGAATAATTAACCCTAAATGTGTACCGCGTGTATATTTGTAAAATTATTCCACTTCTCACTTTTATTTTATCGTGAAGTAACGCAACGCAAATCAGACGCTAATCCCGAATGCAGTGTAAGCGGAATATCGAAGTTTTAATGTTTATTTTCGTAACTAAAAATGTTACATAGTTGTTCCGGCATTCTCGTGTTTTTTTATGATCATGAAATGTATAATCCGAATAACTTCAAAATCTATGTTACGTTATTACAGCCTACCTCATTTTTAACGTGGAACGTTTAAAGGCTGGTCCACAATAAACCGAGAACGAAAACAACAACGAGAACGGAAATATTGTTCACAATTAATGAGAAGCTTGCCAGAAACCGGAAACGGGACCGTGAAAGTTAATTGTGAGTGCTCTCACATTTAAATACATTTATTTTAACAATATTTCCGTTCTCGTTCTCGTTGCAGTTTCCGTTCCCAATTTATTGTGAACCAGCCTTAAGTGGGAACCTATTCGGGAAAAATGTCAATTACCACATCTGTTATAGTTCTATCCCAGAGCCGGTAAACAGCCACTCTCAGAGCGGTTAGCTTCTCCCGCTGTAGTTGTTATAGTATGGGTACCTACTCATATATTGACCGCTCTGTTTACTATACGAGTTTGTTACCCCTATCTGAAATCTCGTTAACGCCTATAAATCAAAGGTAATCTGAAGCCCGGATTTTATGGTAACCACCCTCCCTATTGGGTTGAAGGACACACATGTCTAGCGGGAGGTGTATCTTCAACTGTCGAGAGTCCAATCATATGTAAGCTTCAGCCAATAAAGACGAAATAGTGTAGTCACATGGAAAGTCCATATGTAGTCCGTTGAACTCACTGAGAGATCGTGCCTGGTGGGAATGTCTTCCACAGTCTTCCGTCCAATATACTTGATTGTGTCTTCAACCAATACAAACGCACGTTGACGTTCTGTCTACCTGCGTCGAGTCGCTTACCGCGTGAACAAAACATTGCCACGTTTAATCTTGCAGTTGAATGGCATGGCCTAAGTTTGTCAAATAGTATACTCCATGTCTGTGGCTCAGACGCTACGCGCTGGTCTTCAATCTAGGCGGCCCGGGTTCGATCCCCGGCCGGGTCATGATGGTGAGCAAAACGTATGTTGCAGAGGGTTTTTCTCAGAGTATCATTCCACCAATACTCTCCACCGCCCCCTCATTTCATCTATCATCTGCAGTAGTAAAAGTAGGCCGTGGTAAAATCTTTGTGGTAGTATGAGTTTCTGATGCAAACGTGGAAAAAGAGGCTGAGACAGGATGCCCCATCTGTCAGCGTCGGATTCTCGAATGCCACAAGTCCACCTGTTGAACTTGGACAATCATCGTATAGGACACTCAATAATGGACCAAAGAGTAACCAAATGTACGGACCCGTCCCGGGTCCAGCGCTCGTAAAACCAGACAGCCAACTTTTAAAAAATTGTAGCTCGATATTCATTAGTTATAAACTTTTCCACTAAGCTGTCCAAGTCAAGTGTAGGCCTGGCCTATCCTAACGTTCTTTGTGTTTGGAGGACACACAATATATGACTCAGTATCTTGTGGGTTATGGTAGAGCGGAGATGCGATTTTATTCTCTTTATTATTGAAAAAGTTCACCGCTGTGGAGCAACGGTTATCATATTGAAAAACTACGCTCCCTCATTCCTGATATGGCAGGAATTAACAAAAGGATTCTCAATAGTTCTACGATAAGTGTGAATAACCTTCGTGTTTACTCATGGAGCCCTTTACTTTTTTCTAGAGTAGTTGTTTCTTAGTCAACTGTACGAAGACATAAATGACACCAATAAGGTTTCACTCCTGAAGTCATGAGACAACTAAGCTAGGATATAATGAGGTAGGCTGGCCAGTTCCTTTCCCTCTCCATTGCATACATCGCTGACTAGTAACATGTTACATTAATCAGACTTCAGATGTACAGAAACAATTGTTCTTCCTCTGCCACATTGGCTATCCTCAAGTGAGATGTACTGTCTGGTAATAGATGTACAGTAGTGGAAAAAATACCCGGACCGACCCTTGTAGCTGATTTCAGAGCCTTGTTCACTCCAGAGCACGATAGACTGGTAACTAAGACTTTCGTGGTTCGAATCCTGCCTGGGAAGGAAACTTTTTTTCGTTCCTTATTCAAATTTATCCCCAATACTTTTCGATTGCTGGTAAAATTCATGTTCTGGGAATAATAAGTCAATTAAGTAGTAAAATATCGCTGCAATCGAAAAGTACTGGGAATAAATTTGAATAAGGAACAAAAAAAGTTTCCTTCCCAGGCAGGATTCGAACCATGAAAGTCTTAGTTACCAGTCTATCGTGCTCTGGAGTGAACAAGGCTCAAGGCTCTGAAATCAGCTACAAGGGTCGGTCCGGTTTTTTTTTGCCACTACTGTACATATCAGCTAGAACTTCAATCGGAGGTAAGAGCAGTAGAGATGTTCATAAATTCCACGAGTTTACAAACACATCTTCTTCTAAGCTATGTAATATTTCAGAAGGATAGAAACTATACTATTTTCTCCTCTGAAGCTTTAGGGCGACAAATCTTACCCTCTTACCCCTCCCTGTTGTTGTGCCACTGTATGTGAGCTCTAAACAATTAAATAGGCCTATTTAATTCAATAAAAATTCAACTCTTTATATACAGAGACATTATTCTGACGTGAGGCGAGAAAACGGCCGGTGACTCGTGGCCCACTGCTCGCGTGGTTTCCGGCGAATGCGCAACCTTTTCCCCGGCACTTCTACAGTACATTACAGTACCAACCATAAATGTTCAATAATTTGGATTTACCATGCTCACAGTCGTTGCTGAAAATGACCCTCATTTTCCGCCACACACAACTGGCATCTTATGATAAACGAATGAACAATATTCTGAAGTTCCAAATCACTGATAGCCTCGATTTCTTCCGTAGCCTTTAAATCTTTCAACGAGTTTTTTAATTTTATTGTTTCGGCAGAAGGCACAGGTCTGTTTGGAAACTTTATTCGAAATTTTTTCGCACACGGTTTCTGCCTTGTATGTACGTATTGTACATATATATACACGTTCACGCAATGAAAATTGTTGGTAGGCACTACCTAAATACACAATAACACTAAACTTTATACACTGACTCTGTACACTCGAAGAATCAAGACTTTTGTAACAAGACTTGTAACTACAGCGAATGCCTTATGGCGATTGAGGATCTACAACCGCATATCTAACAGCCCACGCATCGCAGACCTCGCAGAGAGCGGACCGCTAGTAACCCGCCTTTTCTTGCCTCACGTCTTAATGTCTCTGAAGAATGCTTTCAACAGCAGAGGTTATTCAACACGAGCGAAAAATGGCCGACTAAATTTACCTATCACATCGGATATAGGGTCCTTTAAGTTACATGCCGTAAATATAAGACACAGGACCACAGCTTTATTTCTCTCTCTTCAGACCTTCACCTAAGATAAAGCAAGGCATCACATTGAAATCATTATAATTATAAGCGGGATACGATCTAACGACATTCTAAATCTAACCGTACGCGGCCAGCAGCGTCTGTATTACAAACATCAGAATGCAATTTATGAAAATGCTTGCGCATTATTACATATGTAAGCTTGTTACATCAGAATGTACTGCGCAGAGTGTTCTGAGTCAGTTGTCTCCTTGCAGCTTTCCGCTGAAGACTATCTTTCAAGAAGCAAGTGGCTCTTGTTCCTGAACAGTGCGAAGATAGAAGAGTTTTTCATCTCGATTCACGTGCCATTTGACTGTGAGTTTCTGGTGGCCCAATTTTCGGATGCTGCTGAACTCTCTCTCACTGAAGTATATCGCACTAGAGCCGATCTTCCTCTTCACAGCCTACGCATTGCAGAGGAGAATGCTGGCAGAGAGCTGATGTGGTCCAACGTTTCCTTCATCCAGAGAAGGGGAAATCTCGAGGGATTAGTCATCAGGGGATCCGTCGTTGAACATGTATGTACTATATTAGACTATCCTGATCATCATCTGCGTTTCTCAGGTAGCAAAAACAATTACAACTTTAAAACTTGTAAAATACTCATCGAACATCCTGTCACATAAACTACTTCGCGCTTATGGTCGCCTTTATTTATTGTAGATATTTCACTCCTTAATTTCATTTTCTGTAACAAATAATAAGAAAGCATTACCTGTGATGCTGCGAGAAATTAACTTCCATATTTTCACGATAATACGAAATTAATACCAAAAACTGCCCGGTTTTTGCAAGTTGTGTTTCTGTGTATATATATTATCGCAGAGTCTTTCTTCCTAAACTATTGCATTTATTTCTTCTCAATAAACCGGTTAATTCAAAAGATTGTGTCAATATAATGGAAGGATTGGTTGTCTACAAAAACAAGTACACGGCTAGAAATCACGAAATTTGCCAAAACATGTCCTTAAGGTACACCTTACAGCAGTAAAATTTTGGAAATATTCAACATTTTTTTCCTCCATTATTGTATCTTGTACAATAATGAAAATTAGTATGTGTAAAACACTGTCCTTCTGCTATATGAAACAAATATTTTTACGATTTAAAAAAATTATTTACATTTTTGTTTTCAAAATTGAGTTCACTGTGCAGTGATGAAGCGTTTCCCACATAACTCAAAAACTATCCAACATTCTCGGATGAAATATTTTGTGTGTATTTATGCATGTCATATCTACAATATGACGCAAGATCACTTCTCTACCTTTGATAGATTGTCTGATAAAAAAATAAATTCATTTTTAAAAATGGTGAAATATCAGTACTTTCTTCTAATACAAAATAAAAAAAAATATTATTTATTGAGGAATGTAGTTGAAAGAGCATGATATTTCAGAATAAAATAAAAGAGAGAGAACATGAAAAAATTAACAAGTTTATGAGTTATGACGGAAATGCTTCATCACTGCACAGTGAACTGCCAACATTTTGAATTTTGAAAAAAATATATAAAAACAATTTGTTTTAAACGGTAAAAATATTTTTTTCATATAGCAGAAGGACAGTGTTTTACACATACCAATTTTCATTATTGTACAAGATGAAGTAATGGAGGAAAAAATGTTGAATATTTCCAAAAATGTTACTGCTTTAAGCTATACCTAACGCCTTAAAATTTATTGTACAACTGACTGAAAATTATAGAAAAAATTATGGTTTATTTAACGACGCTCGCAACTGCCGAGGTTATATCAGCGTCGCCGGTGTGTCGGAATTTTTTCCCGCAGGAGTTCTTTTACATGCCAGTAAATCTACTGGCATGAGCCTGTCGCATTTAAACACACTTAAATGCCATCGACCTGGGCCGGGATCAAACCCACAACCTGGAGCACAGAAGGCCAACGCTATACCAACTACTGTACCCAGGCCCACTGAAAATTATAGAATTTTACCTACTAAAACAATGACAACCATCATGTTGTAATTTAATTATTATCTGCAAAAATTGTACTTAAACCAGATTATTCCTGAGCAGCAACTCTGATTGTGGAAATGTCAGTTCTGTGACGTGTCCTTGACTACATCTTTAAAAGTATTTTTATCATCATTTAGCAATTTAAAAAGTGAAACACAATATTTCACAGGATTAAATGCTAGCATATCTCTGTCATTTATTATCAAGCAAATTTGTAACAAGTACTACAAAATTGCTTCTTATGGGAATTGTATTAATGCGTTCGTTGGTTAAACAGCTTCACTAGTCCAGGTTAATGCTTCTGCTCAGGGACGATCATGTAGAATGCGCAGCTTGTTTTTATTATGTTGGCATGTCCGTCTTCGTTTCTTTTTATATTTTAAGAGGCTATTAATCACTTTGTTTGGTATGACTAGTTAATTTTCTTAACTGAACTTTACTTTGCTACAACTGAGTTACTATAGCTGAAGTTGCACATTTTCATAAATAATAAAAGTTACAGGGAATAAATTCATCGAATCTCTATATTTATTGTAGTATAGTATTATAGTATAGTATTATAGTATTATTATTATTACTATTATTATTATTATTATTATTATTATTATTATTATTATTATTATTACTACTACTACTACTACTTTCTTTTTCTTTTTTCTTTTTTTTTTGTAATATGTTAGTATTCTGTTCTTTAACACTCAGCCATCAGGGAAGTCATTTTTTTTAACTACGTAGGCAATTCCAACACTAACTATGACATATTAATGTTAATAAATTAATAACGTATTTTCATGCTTTTTTATTTCGGTGAATTAACATCATTTTACAAAGAGTGCCTTATTAAAAATAGTTACTGTAGATCTATGATTTCACTATCAGATGCATTTTGAAAAAACTCATGTGAAATGTCTTTTAACATGTAGAATCTTAACGAAATGGAACACTTAATAATTTTGATTTAATAAAAATATATTATTTGCAAAAATTGGGGTAATTAATAAATGTGGGGAGCAAAAAGCCAGAAACAGTTAATTTAACAGTAATTCTAAAGTTTTTAACTATGACATTAATTTTCAAATTAATCTAATTCTGTGTAATGACATATTAACGTTCATTACAATTTCAAATAACTAATTGGTGTCATATTGATGTGTGAATCGTTTAGACCAGTGGTCGTCAGCACTCGCTGAAGTGGGTAAAGGGTAAGCGGAGCCTGTCCGTGTGTCCCGTCGTGCAGCAGGTAGAGGTAGAGAGTATACCCGCTACCAGCTACGAGTGCATCATAGTGCAGTGTGTTCTCCGCGGGTAAGAGACGCTAGCCCCAGGGTGCTCTGTGCTGATGACCGCTGGTTTAGACTATCAATTGCATTGTTCTCTCGAGACTAGGCCTCATATAATGAGGAAGCAATTATGGAGCAGTTAACGAGAAGGCTTTCCATAGTTAAATTCAAATCCGAAGAGCATGAAGATAGAAATGAAAAGAAATAAAGTTTTAATTCAAATCCTAAATATCCTTACATTCCAAACAATTCTCACAATAACAATAAAGGAAAGCATAGGTTTAAATCTGTAGTGATTGGAAACCTCTTTGAGGTACAAGCATTTTTATTTTCATTTTTCTTACACAAAACATAATTCTAGTTTACATATAAATTTGAATGAAAATAACATAAGATTAGATGGAGATGACACGGCTATACCAAACGTAAGAGAACTGTCTTTTTACAGGGCTGCGTTTTCAGCAAAAAAAGGCAATTTTTGGAGTTATCACATTCTGACCAAACACCACAGAAATGTGTCACGCAATAATAATAATAATAATAATAATAATAATAATAATAATAATAATAATTCTTTATTTATACTGGCAGAGTTAACGCCATACGGCCTTCTCTTACACTCTACCAGGTCACAAAGTATACAAGCAGTTAAAATTTAACAAAAAGTTAAAGAACAGAATACTAACATATTACAAAAAAAAAAGAAAAAGAAAGTAATAATAATAATAATAATAATAATAATAATAATAATAATAATAATAATAATAATAATAATAATATACTATACTATACTATACTATAATAAACTATAGAGATTCGATGAATTTATTCCCTGTAACTTTTATTATTTATAAAAATGTGCAACTTCAGCTATAGTAACTCAATTGTAGCAAAGTAAAGTTCAGTTAAGAAAATTAACTAGTCATACCAAACAAAGTGATTAATCATTGCCAAACCTTATAGTAATAAAGTATAATCTTATTCTTTTTATACTGACGTCAATGATTGATCCACATTAACAGGTCCTGCTGTACAGAATAAAGAAATCTAACGACTCGAAATCGTTTCAAGCAGAAGGATTCATCAACGACATATGGAATGAACTTCAGCGGCGAATGAATTTTAGGTTAGTAGAAAAGTAATTCCTTTATAAAATATTCCCCACTCAATATTTTAAGAGAAATCGCTGTACGCAGACACACAGACACATAGACGGACGTACAGACAGACAGATGGTATGACTGACGTCCATTTTTCGGCACAAAGGTTGCAGAAAACGGGAATGTTGGTATATTTTAGCCTCCTACAGATGGCAATTGATTGCATGACCGACAGTATTTTATTTCATCTTTAAGTACTGTTAACAGATATTTTCAAATCTATTATTATAAGTGAAATAGAATAAAGTTTTAAAGGAGTTGTGTTAATACGGACAAAGTATGCGTTCGCCACTTCAAACCTGAAAAATAAATTAAACACTGT
This sequence comes from Periplaneta americana, assembly GCF_040183065.1. Classification (NCBI taxonomy): domain Eukaryota; kingdom Metazoa; phylum Arthropoda; class Insecta; order Blattodea; family Blattidae; genus Periplaneta; species Periplaneta americana. Next base: position 49,011,064 of record NC_091131.1, read on the forward strand.
TCCTCCTCTCCTATTTCAAAAATATTTCGAGCTCATAAATCAATTAGGGGAGTTCTAACTTCAGTCTTTTGGAATGTAGACTGAATCAATATCAATGTTCAATACGGTTCTAACGTGTAAAAAGTGTAATGAGAAAGTATGTGTCATTTTTTGTGTGCTCGTAAAACAGTTATTTTTATTCTGATATGTCAAACTTAGCTTTCCTTGCTTGGTCATGGAATGCGATCATCAATAACGCCTTCGTTTGTATTCATGATGAATAAAATCTTATAGCATATACTTAGCTATTATGCAAATATACTAGTATGACGTGTGAACCAATAGCGTATTATTGAAAAACAAATTGTTAACAAACAATTAGGAACATTTTTAGCTTACTTATGCGGTTGAATAGGAAGGTCAAGGCGGATTTTCCCTTCCAAGTCAGAATCTACAGGCGAAGAAATAATCAAAGTTGGGAAATGAAAGCCAACTATTGTGAAATTGTACTTACTGACAAATCCATCGTGGAAAACTATAATCTCCGTACAGGTTGGCAAAACTGAAGTTAATTAGGCCATAAATTAGGAAAAACCGTCAGTCCCATTGGTGTAAGAAAATAGAGATGAGGTAATGATGTAGGCTAACTAGTTAGTAAATGTAATAGTAACGAAGTGCCAAAACACGTCTGCAGTTTGACAGATGACATGAACGCAAACACAATTACTGTACAAGCCATACCAAAGAATCTTTTCTTCTTAAAAGAGAGATCTACTATCTATTACGAAAGTAATGTTTTTTTTTTTAATTATTAGATACTATAATATTTGTTGACATTAAAAATAAAAATAAGATTACTTGCTTACAAATTGGCTTTTAAGGAACCCAGAGGTTCATTTCTGCCCTCACATAAACCCGCCATCAATCCCAATCCTGAGCAAGATGAATTCAGTCTCTTCCATCATATCCCACCTCCCTCAAGTCTATTTCAATATTATCTCCCATGTACGCCTTGGCCTTCCCAAAGGTCTTTTCCTCTCAGGTCTTCCGACTAATACTCTTTATGCAATTCTAGATTCATCCGTACGTTCTACATGCCCTACCCACCACAAACGTCTGGATTTAATGTTCCTAATTATGTTAGGTGAAGAATACAATTCATGCAGTTCTGGATTGTTTAACTTTCTCCATTCTCCTGTAACTTCATTCCTCTTAGCTCAAAATATTTTCCTAAGCACATATTCTCTAACACCCTTAATCTCTGTTCCTCTCTCAAATGAGAGTCTAAGTTTCACAAAACAACCGGTAATATAACTATTTTATAAATTCTAACTTACAGCTTTATCGAGAGCAGGCTGGATGATGAAAGTTTCTCAACCGAATAATAATAGATATTTCCCATATTATTTATTCTGCGTTTAATTTCTTCTCTAGTGTGATTTATATTTGTTACTGTTGGTCCAAGGTACTTGAATTGTTACACCTTTTGAAAGGGCAAACTTCCAATTTTTATATTTCCATTTCGTATAATATTCTGGTCACGAGACATAATCATATACCTACTTTGCTTATCCGGGGTTTACTTCCAAACCTATCTCCTTACTTGCTCCAAGTAAAATTCTCGTGTTTTTCCTAACCGTTTGTGGATTCCCTCCTAACATATTCACGTCATCTACATAAACAAGCAGATGACGTAACCCGTTCAATTCTAAACCCCCTCTGTTTTCCTGAACTTTCCTAATGGTATATTCTAGAGCGAAGTTAAAGAGTAAAGGTGATATTGTATCCTCTTGCTACAGCCCGCAGTGAATTGGAAAAGCATTAGACAGAAACTGGCCTATATGGAGTCTGCTGTAAATTTCACTGAGACATATTTTAATTAATCGAACTAGTTTCTTGGAAATACCAAATTCAATAAGAATATTTTACAAAACATCCTAGATGTACTGCCTAATAATAAGTTAGATGTGTCAGCCAGAACCTCAGTCAGAGGTAAAACCTCTACTATGGATCATTAATTTATGTACTAAATTTTCAGTCTTAATCAAGTTACGCCACAATGTTGTGGGCTTAATATGTTGTTTCAGAACTAATTACTCTTTCCCAGAAGACAAAGCTTTTGGTTCTTTTCAAAATGGATCTTGGACGGGTGTCATTGGGATGATTGCAAAGCGAGAAGCTGACGTGGGCCTATCAACATTTTCTTTCACACGGGAGCGAATTGAAGTGGTAGATTTCTTTCCACCGATATGGAATTTCAGGTAAGAATCTTAAAACCAATAGCTATCCAAATCTGTTGGTAGTGGATTCGCCACAATTCTCTCATTCCACAACACTTGGTCGATATAGGAGAAGGTCAATGTTTACCTACTTAGATACACTGTAACACGCGGAGCAACTCTCCTGCAATCGGCAAGCGTCATCTTTAGGTAAAGCATGAAAGTCGAGGAATATTATGGAATATTATATTATATTAAGAGTTGTTAATTCATTACAAAAAGTGAACTGATACAACGTTAGTACGAATTAATTTTGTTTCCTAAAATACATCTATCTTCAAGATACAATAATAAGTAAATAAGGAGGTCTAAATAAGTAAGTAATTATTATTATTTCATAGGTTTACAATGTCTTTGACATCTTCCTGTACACATTTCAAGAATTTATAGCCACTCGTCACTCATCCCTATTCTCCCAATCTCCCTCCTCTAAACCTCTCTCACTCAATGCTCTAACTATTCCCTCTGTCCGGGTTAAGTTCGGTATTCCTCTCTTTCTTCATCCCGTCGGAATCCATTCATAAATCTTTTTCGGTAGTATGTCTTCCGTTATCCTTTTTATATGGCCAAACCATCGTAACTGTGCTGTTTTAATGTCTTCTGTAAAGAATCCTTTCAGCGTCATTTTTCCCTTATCACGTTGTTCCTGATTTTTTCGCTTCTCGAAATCGTTGCAGATCGTAGCCAGAAATCCATTTCAGTCTAATGTAATTTGTGTAGGCTATTGTTCTTGATTTCAAATGTCATGTCTCTTATCTATATGTGATTGTGCTTTTTACAATTGAATAAATGTTTGTTATCGTTTTAACTGTAATATCTCGGTCCCATAAGATGATATTTAGTCTTGATATTGCTATCCTTCCTTTGCTTATTCTTCCATTTATGTCCTCCTCATGGTTGCCATTTTTCGTGATTTTCACTCCCAAGTATGTGTATTCTTCACAATTGTTCATGTGCCTTTTCCATCTTCTAACATTAAGTCTCTTGAATCTGTCTCATTTGCCATGTAATTTGTTTTGTTCATATTAATGTTTAAACCCCATTTTTCAGATTCCTCTATCAATTTCCGTGTCATGTATTAGGGATGTATAGATTAGTTATACCGCAACGCTCAATGAAATTAAAAATTATGTTTTATTTAACGACGCTCGCAACTGTCGAAATTACATCAGCGTCGCCGGTGTGCCGGAATTTTGTCCCACAGGAGTTCTTTTACATGCCAGTAAATCTACTGACATGAGCCTGTCGCATTTAAGCACACTTAAATGCCATTGATCTGAGCTGGGATCGAACCCGCAACCTCGGGCACAGAAGGCCAGCACTCTACCGACTGTGCCACCCACGCCGACCGCTCGATGACTGCAATAGTTTCCCTGATACAAGTTCGTAAAATTGTTCGTGTTTTTCTTTGTAAAAGTTACTTGAAAAAAGAGTTCTGCTTCTTCTGCTCGCAGAGAGTTTACTGAAACTTACCCCAATGCAATGTTCCCGTCAAGAAGTGCTATATAAAGACTGGTAATGAAAATTGAAACCACAGGTTTAGTGTTGGACAAAAAATATTTCCGAACACGAACAGTAATTTATAATACAAGAGAGTAAAGTAGTGTTATATTCATGAGTGGGAAATTTTGCGTCCGAGGCATAACCGAGGGTGTTAATATCCACGAAATCCGCAATGATTTACTCTGGCATTGTTTACAGTCTTTCATAAATAGGCTTGTAATGTTGGGGACCGATTATAAATGTTGACTGCAGTATGGTACATAGGCCGGGGACGTGAGCTAGTACGAGGACATTGACTTGGTTCTACGATCGATTACGAGAATAACAAGGTCAACATAAACAAGTCTGGACACCTGTAAAAGTAAGTATAAGCTACATAGCATTACAAATATATATATTTACGTAACTTTCGTTATATGCAGAAGAATTATCATAGAATTATTCGCGGGTTTGAGTTTCCTCTTTTCCTTCAGTATCCATATAATTACAATGTACAACAACATAGGCCTACATCTTCAGTGCCTCAAAGGTGAATCTTCTCCGATTATCACGAAAACAATTTTTATATCGAGAAAAACTTCGCTCCACATCGCATGTTTACGCATGCTACGGTAGTGACAGGCGAACGGAGTATTCAGCAGGTACATTGATTATGCATGCTAGAGTACTGACTGGTGAACGGATAGTAAACTTGAAACCACCGTACCGCACCCTATCGGTCCCCAATATTACAAGCCTATTCATAAATTACTAGCAGAGTGTATAAGAAAATTTTAATTTTAAATTGAAGATCAGAATTGATAAACATCCCATGTCCATTGCTGTAAATTTTCCAGAAGAGCAAGAAAACTATATAGGCTTGCAACATAAGAGTATTGACATAGTAAATATTTGTACAATTCAAAAACATAGGCTTAGAGTCAGGCTTGGCATATTTTTTATTTTTTACACAATGATAGGAGAGAAATGTCACTTATGGAGGGGTGTCTTTAAACTTTTGGTAAAACCTGTATTTGTTATGAAGAAATTATAAATAAATGAATATGTGAATTTTAATGAAAAAATATGAAATAAGGACAGAATATGTAAAAAGAAAAGGAGAATATTGGTGGAATAACATTTGAAGAGACCACTGCAAGAATGATGGATGTCACTTTCTTGTCGAAAATGAACCAAGACTGTCAATGCATAGCTTAAGACATATAGAATGTACATAGAGAGTTATATGGCATTAACACTGATAGTCATTGTCCAGTAATGATTGGAAAATCACAGTTAATCTTTGAGCTCTAAGCATTTCAAACTTTCAATTGCTTCTCCTGAAAAATGTATTCCAAATGACATCCACCATTCTTGCAGTGGACTCTTCATTTGTAAAGTTGAGGGTAGCGCGAGAACCCTGGTAAAACACTCATTCTTCGGTCTTGTCCATCGCAAGTGTCACTCCAGTCGAGGATCAAACCTAAGAATAAGATAAGTCGGTGCTTTTTCAGTGAGCCACCGGGGGAATTGAACGGTTAGTTATGTTAATATACTTGTTCAGTATTAAGTGTGAATTATGTGAAATATAAACTTTGGTGCAGACAAAGGGTCTACATCAAAGAAATCGGCATTGAGGAAGGCAACCCTAGCAAAATATTCTCCACGTTTTCTTCGACTATGTGGGGAGCGACAGCCGTCACCATGCTGGGACTCACTCTCGTGCTCGCAGCCGTCCTCAAAGTTGCTGAAGCAGACTTGACACAGCAACATCTCAGGATCAGAGACACGTGGTTCTACGTGTTTGTAATCTTCTGTCAACAAGGTAACTGAAGGTTAGGTTAAGCACCCAGGTGGAGACGGGATTGCAATTCTTACAAACTTAAGAAATACAGTAGGCCTACTACAAGAATTAAATGATGAGTGTGTTATTTGAAAATATATATATATATATATATATATATATATATATATATATATATATATATATATATATAACTAGTGGCTTGTGCAGCAAATGCTGCGAGCTAAGTTCATTAGCCGTTCAAATAAAAATTTTTCAGACTTACAGTATTTTTAATGAAGAATGCCAGACATTTTGAAAGTTATTTGCTTCCGTAATAATGAAACATACTCCCTCTGAATGTTTTTTTTATCCCAAATACTTTTCTTGAACGTATCCACCTTCAGTTTTTGAGTTTCAGCGCGAAAACGCAAATAACAATGCCAGGACTATCAGTGGGTTTTTCATATGGGAATAAAGCAATAGTTATTTCAGGTCATTGTGGATTGTTGGTGAAAGTTAAAAAAATGTCAGGTTTCCTATGCTTTCGCACAATAGATATAGCTATTGCATGTAGAGTTTGAAATGTAGAGGGTAAAATCATTTTATCCTGCTAACAGATCTCGAGCCAATACTGAAGAGAATGACGCATATAAATATCTACACCAAACCGCCATTAAATATATGAAAAAGACTCAACCCCACTTGATTAATAACTATAAAAATATTTGATTTTTAATAACAATATTATCTTACGTAAGTTTTGTAGTCAGATATGCTATACACGTTCGCCATAATAATACATCGGTCATTGGGAGATAACCATAATTAATGAAAAATAGTCACATCAGGCATTAACTATAATAATATTTCATTTCTAGTGGTAATAATGTCATCAAACCACCTCAAATTTTGTAGATTTTAATATCCAATACACAGCTGTACTCAGAAAATTACACACCACATAATCAGACCTGTGAATTATTTTTAGTAAGTCTTTAAGTTTTTAATAAGCAATTGAATTTGAGCTCTAAATATGTCAGCCAGACGGCGGTGATATCAGCAATCCTGTAGGTCATGGCCTTCGTATAATATCCTATTTTTTATTGTAGTGTGTTTGTGTTTTGTTTTAATCTGAAAAGCCATATTTCTCAAAACTGACGACAGATGGATTTTGGAAATTAGGAAAATGATGTAGGAAAATTTATATTTCACTGAAAACTGCTATTTTTCTGAAAAACGTGGGATCCAAGCTTCAAAATGAGGGGTCATTTATTAAAATCCGTTCAGCCGTTTTCCCATAATTTCCATTACCAGTTCAAATTATATATAGACTAGAGGACGGATGTTGATGACCTAAAAATCTACTTAAAATAATAATTAAAACGCCCTTAAACTAACGGGAAAATGACATGAAATTAAAAGAAAATGGCATTTAAATATTATTCACCGTACTCGCACCACAACTTCTTAAAAATAAATCACCTTGTTTCAATGACTGCCCTGCAAATCTCGGAGAGAGGAGGCAACTTCCTTGAATTTGACTAAGATAAAGGAAAAGAACATACAACAAAATGAAGGTTTTAAGGGAAAACTATACATTTTAATGAAGGTTTACAATGTGTCAGTGCCTTCATAACCGTCTCCTCCTCCTTGCGTGCTTCACTTTTGTTACCAGATCTTCCAGATAAGGGAGCATGAATGACAAAACAAACTGTTTACTACAGTAGATATCCCTTCCGAACCATGTTGAGGACATAGAGTGTTTCAAAAGTTATGGTCAAAAATTCTGGGATGAGAAATAAAAACAACGAGAGAAGAAGCAAAAAAGTTCCAGTAAACATGGGTCCACAAATTAACCGTATACGGCTGGTTGGGACCCGCCAAATACTAGGTACTAATTACAACAAAAGCAGGGAAAATTGTATTAATTTATCAATTACGATACAGTAAAATATATATTTGTCTTCAATACCTCACAAATGTGATTGAACATACACAAAAGAATTTTTTTGTTTGAACAACAGCGAAGTTTATAGATAAAGAGGTATGAAAATGTTAATTGAAGAATTTTACAGCATGTGTTCAAAATGCTGACCATGCCCTTCAATGCATCTATCTAGTCTTCAGCGTAAAGACCCGCGAATGCGTTAGAACAATCATGGGTCATTCTTCACTTGCTGGAAGGCATCTACAATCCGATGTTGCAATTCTTCAGGTGTGGTGATATCTGTCGTGTAAAGTAGGGTTTTTGCATAACCACATACACAAAAATCCAAAGGATTTAAATCTAGTGATTAGGTACAGGTCCTCCTCTACCTATCCACTGTTCATGAAATCGTTTGTTTAATATCGTCTCACACTTAGAATGAAATGGGATGGGACAGTGCTTATTTACGTACGAACCAAGAATGTTGTCACTTTATCATATCCAGGTGGTTGGTTCACTGGTGGTCTCAACCAGCACAAAATGGCATTATCTCGTAAACGGTTAATTTGTGGACCCATGTTTACTGGAACTTTTTTTGCTTCTCTTCGTTTTTAACTTCCCATCTCTACATTTTTACCATCACTTTTGAAACACTCTGCATACACAACCCATATACCCAATATTTCCGTGACTATTTTGTGAAAAACCTCAAGTCATATTAAAAATAAAGAATGTAGTTACACAGATAGCGTGGAAAATCACGAGACACGAAGTTCATGTTACATTTTTGTTTCCATGGTACCACGAGTGAAGTCAGAGTGAACCTTTCATGTCAAAACGTTATAATTTTTCTCTCTTGTGCCTCGAACATTAGATATTTCGCGTCAAAACCTTCAACTGCTATTTGTCCGCCTCAAGTGTCATACATTTTCAATTAAAAATCGCAGGCCTAACCGGGACTCGAATCCGTACTGCCAAAGTGACAGGCCTATTGTCTATACCTTGCAGATATCATACATGTATGCATGCACGCACTCGCGTAGACGCACACACAAAATGTTAACAATTTCGCAATGGTAAACTAATGGAAATTTGTCGTGCAGGACAGCACGGGATGCCGCGGTCTTGGTCGTGTCGAATTGTGTACATGACGTCATACTTCACTGCGATACTTCTGTTCGTCTCATTCTCCGCAATCTTCATCTCCTTCCTAACGGTACGGAAAGAGGTGGTTCCATTCACAGACTTTCAAGACTTAATTAACGATGGCACCTACAAAGTCGGAGTGCTGGCACGTTCTGCTCATCAGGATTATTTCCAGGTATGAAAAAAAGCACCTTATCCGATTCACTTACAGGTTGATTCAGTAGGAGAGGATAGTTTTTATTTCAATCATATACAGGGTGATTCAGTAAAAGTGTGCAAAAATTTAACATGAAATATGGGATGCTTTACAGAAAATTTTGAGATAGGGAACTGGGGTCTCCGAAGCAATATTAAGGCGATGCAGCTCCACGTACTGCAGGGATGAGACGATATTAGCTCCCAATCATGGTAGAAGAGCTCGACCTTGATCACGAGCGCATAGAGCATCCGCTACATAGCGTCGTAACGTAGACGTCAGGGATGTACATGCACATGCAGTGAATAAAGGCAGCAATTATTATGTAAATACTTCACTTCATTGGTTAGGAGAAACTAATAGGGTCTACCTGCTCCACGTGTGTGATCTCTAAGTACTTTGGAGTATTTGTTGAAAAAATAATAATGACAGTATTGATTGAAATAGAGTACCTGATTGTGTGATTGTAAATTGTAGTCCTTACTCTCCAGTCGTGATTATGTAATGAGTTTTCTTCGAGCGATTTGTGAGATGCACGTAATACGAAAAAAAACAAATTGATTAAATTAAGATATTGAGAGCCATCGTAATTTTTGGGGTCAATCATTTAAGGGGATATGTATGATTTTTAAAACTTCCACAATTTTCGGCCAAAATTTGTGAAATTAAACTTTATAAACATATCTATAATAATATCATCTGTACAAAATTTGGTGCAATTAAGTCTAATAGTTTTGAAATTATATTTTTAAGTATATTTTTATATGACGTTACTAAAAAAGCTCCTTGCATCAAAGTTTTCAAAATGTTTAGTTCACATTTGCTCAAAATCCTGAAAATAGTTATTGGAATAAAAGTGAATTAGCTTTTTGAGCTTAGTAATAGTATAAGTTAAAGTGCAACCAAAGATAAAATATTATTTCTAAATTAAAGAAACACGTAGTCTAATAAAAGTAAATATCCAGAAACAAGCAACAAATAAAACATCAACAATACATTTAAAATAAAGAAATAAAAGGAATCTAGATACAGTCTACTGACCCAAATGTAAATTAATTTACCTTCGATGTCAATTCCGAAAGCAATTTATTTCTCTCTTCTCCTGAATAATGCCTATATTTTTTTTCGTGTTGCGTCTCATAATGCCGTTTTATGTTGCTTTTTTTGCAAATGATATATTTTTTACACAACAAACACTGGACTTCATCACCATGTTAGAAGCATAAATATTGTATCTTCCACTCTTCCTTGAAAGCTTTAAGCGCTTCAGTTCCGTCATGATGCGCTGTGTTCTAAGATCTGTACATCCTTTAGCAATGTTTACAGGTAAAAGAGCTCCGCGCGCTCTAAAGTACTAGTCGCCATCGCAAGACTGACGTACTGTATGAACCTGAACTATGATTAACTCCTCGAATGGTATGAAAAAGGTCTGTATTTGCCTCTTAGTATGTTTCTTTCATGTGACAATGCAATACGATAGACAGAACCATTTTGTGGACGATAAGTCAACAAACAAAGTAAGATAGTCTACGTATAAGTATTAAATGTAAATATTTAATGTAAAGGTTCTTTCAATAAGAATGTCCTACGTTTAACATATATGAAGCTATAGCAGTCATATTCTTCCTATGGTTACAGTTGTTGACAAATAATCATTGGAACGTTACACCATTCCACAATGGGTAGAAATTATTGCAATTTACTATTAAAAAAAAGTCATCCGTGCATTACGTGAAATGTACAGAGTGTGTAAGATACCGAGCTATAATAAGGTCTCAATTGGAAGGTATGAATCTCAAAAACGGCTGTTTCAGCAAGATGGCGCCACGTGTCATACTGCTCACGAAACAGTCGACCTTTTCTGGAAGAAGTTCAGAGGCTTCATCATTTCGCGTGGTGGTGATGTTAACTGGCACCCAAGATCATGTGATTTAACGCCGCTGGAGTACTTCTTATAGAGTTATGTTAAATCACGGGTTTGTGCCAACAAGCCAGAAACAGTTAATGACCTAAAGAACAATACCACGTGCGTTATTCGTGAAATTCAGCCTGGTTTATGTTTGTCTGTTACTGAAAATTGGAAGACCCGTCTATACACGCAACCCAACGAAACCGCGGCGGCCATTTAACTGACGTTCTCTTCCATACGCAATGGCATTAAGTGTACTTCAAAGTAATAGTAATTAAATAAATAAAACTTCTTTCGTTTATACAATTTATTTCATTTTAAAAGTGTGACATTCTTATAGAGAGGTCCTATAGGACTACATACTAAATATAAATAATATGGAGCACAGTAAGCGATAGACATATTTAAGCCCACATCGCCTTAAGTAATAAGTCCACTCAAAATTCGAAATCATGTCCAAACGTAGTCATGGAATTACCAAATGACAGAAGTGATATATTCTACGACCATTCCAATCAGTTTTGCCTCAATTGTACAGAACCTACAGACCTTGTAAACTTATTTTTGACACGTCCTTCGTAACTAGACACCCTTAAAACACATTTCGATATTTTAATAAGTATATTAAGTTATGTAACTACGGTTGGTTTCAGAATTCAAACAACGATCTTTTAATCAAGGTATACAAAAAGCTTATCGAGCCGAACTTAGCCAATCTCCCGCAGAGTGACAATGGCGGATTGCTGAGGATCTGCCATGAAAGGAAATATGGCTTCGTGATAACTGACCTAGCCGCATATATATTGAGCCAGCAGATTCCGTGCAAGATTATGGGAATCCAGAAAGCCTATTACACCACTACACTTTCCTTGATCATGAGCAAGACGCTCCCTTTTCGCAGATTATTCAATTACCAGTAAGTATGAAAGCCTGTTGGTCACTTGTCTCACTCCGATTTTCGCCGTGTTATGTAAAGGAACATTAGATAATTTTGAAGGGGGAAGTCGAAAATGGACGTAACGTAATAGCTACGAGATGAGGTGACGAAGCACAACAGAAGAGCAATAAGGTAGAATCTCCGAAGATGTTAAAAATCTCCACAGCGAGTGGAGAGAGGGGGCGCCGCGGTCCTTGCAAGGGAAGGAATCCGAGTCCTTGCGCTGTGCGAGTGACACTCAAATAAGCTCCGCTTTTTAGAGTACTGAAGGCATCATGAGAAAGTCAAATCAAGGTATGAGTGGGACTCGAACACAGTAACTTTTACGATGAAAGAGTAATGGAACGGAGAAAAATTCTCTCCGGCGCCGGGATTTGAACCCGGGTTTTCAGCTCTACGTGCTGATGCTTTATCCACTAAGCCACACCGGATACAACCCCGACGTCGGACAGAATTGTCTCTGATTGAGTTCCAACTCTTGGGTTCCCTCTAGTGGCCGCCCTCTGCACTACGTCATAGATGTCTATAAACGAAGTGATTTAAGACGGCGCTTATTCCGTCGAATCCCGGCCAACTAGTCACTCATAACGAGTGCACCTCAGCACACGTGTGGACTGCGGTCCTATGTTTATAGACATCTATGACGTAGTGCAGAGGGCGGCCACTAGAGGGAACCCAAGAGTTGGAACTCAATCAGAGACAATTCTGTCTGACGTCGGGGTTGTATCCGGTGTGGCTTAGTGGATAAAGCATCAGCACCGGGTTCAAATCCCGGCGCCGGAGAGAATTTTTCTCCGTTCCATTACTCTTTCATCGTATGATGACGCAGAATATGTGCATGGAAATATCATATGTACTTCGGTACATTGAAATAATATATGATATGTGTAAATCACGAAGTGATTTAAGACGGCGCTTATTCCGTCGGATCCCGGCCAACTAGTCACTCATAACGAGTGCACCTCAGCACATGTGTGGACTGCGGTCCCATGTTTATAGACATCTATGACGTAGTGCAGAGGGCGGCCACTAGAGGGAACCCAAGAGTTGGAACTCAATCAGAGACAATTCTGTCCGACGTCGGGGTTGTATCCGGTGTGGCTTAGTGGATAAAGCATCAGCACGTAGAGCTGAAAACCCGGGTTCAAATCCCGGCGCCGGAGAGAATTTTTCTCCGTTCCATTATTCTTTCATCGTATGATGACGCAGAATATCTGCATGGAAATATCATATGTACTTCGGTAGGCCTACATTGAAATAATAATATACAGTAACTTTTGTTTCGTAGTCAAAGATTATACCATTGAGCTATTACACATTTCATTCTTTGTGGTCACTGAAGAAAAGGAATTAGGAATCATTGATATTCATATTCATATTTATTGTCATCAAACGCTTTTCAGGTAGTGGTTTTCCTCACATTTCTGTATACGGTCCGCCACTACCTTGCTTACATTCCATCATATATCCTTTATATTTCTCTTTTCATCTATGTTTCCCCTAGTCTGCCAATTATCTAAAGTTTAACTCTGCTTCTGTATATCTCTTCATCCATCCTTTCTGATGTACAGTATTTACAACTCTTAACCTTCTTTCTCTTCCCTCAATCTAATTTCCAAATACTATGCAATACTGTCCACCTTACTCTTATATAGAAACATTCGCGTCTGCATCTATTCCTCCATCTCTACTACTATCATTGGCATCTTTTGTTACTGTTATCCCTACTTTTATGTTAATGTTGAAACCTTTTTATCTCTGACTAGTATTTACCAATATTTTTACTATCTCATCTACTTTATCTTATTATATTATTTGTCTCAATTATTATTGCAATGTTCTAATGTTTGTGATACCTCCTCTCAATTTCTTGTTCGATTCACTTATCACTTTTTCACTTTATTAGATAACTTTTACGGTACACTCTCACTACTTGCACATACTCTTTCCTACTCTTATTAATCTCGCTACCATAATGCTTTTCTTCTCTCTAATTTACTCTGTTCATCTTCTATTAGCACTTCCTTTCTTGTTCCCCTACATTATTCGCAGTTCCACTTCAGTTAACTAATTGATCAATACTCACAATTTTTACCGCATCTAATGCCTCAGACTAAGTCAGATCTTTCCTCTAGATCACTTTTACACTTCACACGTCTTAGTTTGCACTTCCTTCTTTCTGTAACTATCACATAACTCGCTGAATTTTTATACAAGATTCATCTATTTTCTCGCACATGAATCATTGATATAGGATCTCATCAACTACAGTATATCTGTATATCGTTTATTATTTCAGAGTTAATGAATTTTCTCACTCTGATATTTGTATGGGTTCAATGGTCATTTATTGAAACTAATGGTTTATTACTAGGTATAAAGTTGAAATAAACGAGACTATAAAGAGTATTATTACTCGCAACATGACAAAAGAACTCATTTGTTTTAAAACTTACGAGAAAGTATGTGCCAACTGCATGACACTGCAGGTATGACGTTCAGAAATTAATCGACAAGAAATGGGTATAAAGTACTGAAATATTTTATGTATCCAAATCAAGATTTCAGGTATAACTTCCTGTAAAGTTGATTTGAATAATTTCGAGGGAAAAATTGTTCCGGGGTCGGGCATAGAACCCGGGACCTTTGGTTTGATGTACCAACGCTCTACCAACTGAGCTGCCCGGGAACTCTACCAATCTTGATTTGCACAATACACATCACTGTTCGTTAACAGAAAACCACAATTTAAGTCACACTGAGTTAGTGTGCACTCGAAGTTGGTTGCTTGACGGTTGTCAGCCCACTTTGAGGTCTGTGGATATAGAGGGAAAAATTTGATCGGTGTCGGGTAGAGTTCCCGGGTAGCTCAGTTGGTAGAGCGTTGGTACGTTAAACCAAAGGTCCCGGGTTCGATGCCCGGCCAGGGAACAATTTTTCCCTCGAAATTATTCATTTTATATATCGTTATACTAATAATTGTAAGCATCTTCCCCACACAAGTTAACAGTAATATTTACTTGATGAATATAGAGTGAGGCAAAAGTCGCTTGACCGAAATTTGAATATGAATGTTTTGATCAGACTATGTATGAGATGTGTTTGTAGTAGGTCATGATTCGATTAGACTATGATGAGATGTAATGTTTTGCAGTAGGCCATGATTCGATCAGACTATGTATGACATGTAATGTTTACAGTATGCCATGATTCAATCAAACTATGTTATGTACTTACGTATGAGATGTTACGTTTGTAGTAGGCCATGGTTATGCTTGGGTCATGGACAATGTCGCACAAGGCTCCTACAAAAGACCTTTCCGGTCTCAAACGGATGTAATTTACGTTCTATGAATCTCAGGTGCATGGAAAGAGAAACTCAAAAAGTTTAGTTGTGGCAACATTATTTTCCTAGTCGGTAACACTGCCTCATAATAGCGCATATAAACAAATTTGTTCATTGTTGTGGCGAAATGACTGCTATAGTGGACAGAAAAGCTTGATTTTCATGTGAACCAGTCGGTTATTAATGTGCAACGGCATTACCGAACAAAATTTGGTGCAGTGGCCTACAATCCGTAAATGGTACACTGATTCGAAGGCAAGATTCTTCGCAAACGGTTACGATTTCATCCCTAGATATCGACTACAGTTGCTGCAAGCCCAGAAGACAAAGTACTGCGAAGAAATTTCTGTATAAGTAAGCAGACTTTAATTGAAAACGATGATGAATTTATTCGTTCCGTGTTTTTTTCTGACGAAGACACTTTTCATCTTTCTGGTAAGGTGAACAGACATAACCTCAGAATCTAGGGGTCGGAAAATCCACGTACCTACATGGAAATTGACTATAGACTTGATGTGTGCCGTGTTACCAAGAGGGGACACACTGAACATCTTTAAGGAAAAGAAGTAAACATTTTTAGTTTATCTTTCCATTGATACTATTTTCATGCACCTCAGATTCATAGAACGTAAATGACATGTGTTCGAAACCGGAAATGTATTTTACAGGAGCCCTGAATAATTTGTAAGTTGTGTAACTTTTAATTTGAAAATGAATTTAACAAACTAGATTATATCCTCCTTGTACCCGTATTAGTTCTCAAAAAATGTTATTCTGTTGAATGTAGATAATGACCAGTGTTTCGTTATTGCTCGTTGCAACAATTAATTGAAAACTAAGTAAAGAAGATCGATATTACTTGTGTAGACCTATTTATAATTTTTTTTAAATTCAAAATAAAAATAATATTTTTGTAGAAAAAAGTATAAATAAATATTATTTTATTTATTTTATTTTATATGTTCTGTCTTTTTTTAACCTCAGATTTCGGTGAAGCAACATTTGTCCCCACACTATATAAGTACCTTGAATAATCTTCTGATAATATTATATTTTATATTTCAGTCTTAACGAAATGATACGGACCGGTGTTCTAGCGAGAATGGACAGCAATTCATTTCCAAAGAGGACAAAAGAAACTCCAGATGCTCTGCCAGTTAGCATTTCATTGAAGACCGTAGCTTTTACTTTCGGATTCTTAGTGGTTGGAATTCTTCTCTCCATTTTAATACTTGTACTGGAAATTGTAGTAATGAAACGTGGATGCCACAACAATAAATTCTAGTCAATAATCTCAGAGTCGGCATCTAGAATTTTAATTTTCAATAAATACACATCTTATCAAGTTTTTCGTGAATTATTTTAATATCACGTGAACATTTGAGAACATTGATTTAGAATATAATTGCGATATCTGTTTTGCTTATTACTAATTCCTATAATCACTCATGTATAACTGCAGTTCGTATAATAGTATACTACTCGTATTATGAAACATGTTTATAACGTTATATTCTAATGCAGTGGTCGTCAGCACTCGCTGAAATGGATAAAGTGCATGGAGGGTAAGGAAATACGCTCCGTCGCGCACAAGGGATAGGGAGACAGCATACCCGCCAGCAGCCACGGTTGCACGCTGGGACAGTGTCTTGTCCGCGGGTAAGAGACGCTAGCCGAGGATGCAGTGTTCTGATTACAGCTGTTCTAATGCATGCGCAATGGTTAGGAAACGTGCAAAGCGAGTTTCCTAATTTTAACGGATACAATAACTGTGTAACATTAAAAACGTGCTTCATATGTTATTTTTTGTACGATAGGATTATAAAATAATTGATAAATGGATAGTTTGAAATCATTTTCTATGAAGAATAAGTTGCTATGACAGAAAATATTATTGCACGGAAATTAGTTTAATAATATTAATTTTATGGTAAGTACTTACAAGTTACGTTTCAGTTGGTATGGTAATAGCCTATTTTACAGCACTGGTAGAATAATATGGCATATTTGCACGATTTTGATTAACAATGAAGAAAGACTGTTTACAGAACTGGTATACAAAAATATCAAATTTTAAGGGAGAGAAACGCATAATTTTTCCCAAGCTACAAATGTAACGAGGAAAAAAAAAATGTGTACTGTATGATATAGCCTAATATTTTTTACACATCCGGGAGTAAATTGTCACGTTTCTGAAATTCTTATTATTGAAGTTGGCTGAAGCTATTTTATTGAGCGCATAAGCAGAGATGAAAGGAAATACCATAGCAACAATGATTCATACTCGTATACGTAATAATAATAATAATAATAATAATAATAATAATAATAATAATAATAAAAATAATAGTATGTTTTATTATAACGTTATATTTCTCTCCCGAGAATGGTACCACATGTCACGCCAACAGTCTGCCAACTATAATCGTCAGTCTTGTTACCCAGACTGCGGCAAAAGTAAGATATTATACTCGCACTTAACTTTCCTGCGGAGTGTCCTTGAGTACAGTATCCAATCAGTGAGTTTCTGTTGCCATTGCAGTTGAGAACGGTAGGGTACCTCCTCCTAAATACACGTCACACCAACAATCTGCCAATCACAATTGTCAGCTTTATCGCCCATAGACTGCTATAAACAGCTTAATCCGAATCTCACCGGATCGGTGGACAACGTCACGCTGCAGCGAAATAGGAACAAAACTGCTGGAAGGATCGATGGTTGTCATGGCGACTGTGTAAGTTGTTGTCTGTGCTACACTAGCAAAATTTTGCGAAATTTCCGTACTGCCATCTCGTTCAAAGAAAAGAGAGCATAAACAATTTATTTCTTGAACCGGTAGTAATAACTGGTCCGTTGACATGTTCGCTCATAAGCCATTAACATATTGTTTTTACGTTGTGCTCATTACAAACAATACAACAGAACTAAAGCAGAACACACTGCCATGACACAACAGTGCACGATGTCATTCGTCTACTAATTCCCGTCCTATACAAGAACCAATCAGATTCACTGATGGAGACTGCCACAATCTCTGCAAGCTGATGGCATAGACTTACTAAATAACCGCTGATGGCACCGGTGAGACACCGGTGGAGCATCAATGACTCCATCGGTGAAATTCGGAACACCGTGATGCCATCAGATTGCTCAGCGCTGAGATTCGGAATACCCTCAAGGTAAGACTCTCTCACTTAAGGTTCGCATTAACTATTTCACATACCAAAATCGGTGACGCGGCCTATAATTGCCAATTATTCTTTTTTACACAATGTTAACTCTGTAGTGCTCGGAAAAAGTGGCACAAGTCAAAAATGTTAATTTTACCAGAGAAGGAAAAAAACTGTCTTCACACTGGTCTATGTCGATTTGATTTTCTTCTGTATGAATTACTGTAATAGGAGAAATATTTATGTCTCTTTTCCCAAGCGAGCAGATGTTCCGTAAGTTGTCAATAAATTAATAAAAAATGTTTGTGGAAACTGACTTATGCCACTTTTCCCAAGCATTGCAGAACTGTACATTTTGTTTTTCATTCTAAGGCCATGGATCATTGGCACAAAGATAAGTTTGGTTACCATCCGACTGTACATGTTTGTTTTGATGGTTTGTTGATGTTGAAAGATGCGCCACTAGGCTATTCCTCATTCGGCAGATATATAGCCCAAGTTCATATAACTTAACAATTTCGTTACGAACTTCTTACCTCTGATAATATTGGTAAGAAGAATATTAACAAGTGAGAACATAAAACAATTTCAAATATTATTTTTCCCTAATAACGTGAAAAGCGTGATAGTGTCTTGTTTCAGTAAATAAATGTTTGAGGCGTGCTGCATGAATGTTAATAAAACAACATAAGTTACTTTACGTCACTGAAAAGAGGTGTGTTAGTGAATCGGCCGCCGTTCGATTGAAATGAAAGCAACAACAAAAATATCAACACTTGATGGCTCATGTGGCTATTAAATTGGAACACTCGGTTGTCAATCACTACGGTGTGGAAAGGAGATATCTATTTCTATCATTTGTATAATATGTTCTTGCTTCTCAGAAATTATGATCTCCAGCTATGATAAGAGAGCTTCACTAATTCTATGTCGTAATGAATCAGAATCTCCACTGGAAGATAAGAATAAATTAAACTCTAAGCAACTGATAATTGTGTCGCGTCCTTAGTTCAACCGCTAACGTCTGGACTTTCCAGGTTTCGATCCCCGACCAGGCTATGATGGAATTTGTGGTGGAGAAAGCAGGCGTTGCATATGGTTTCTCTCGGGGTACTCCCGTCTTCCTCTGTCATTTCATCAACACACTCCACCTTCTACTCATTTAATCTATGATCTTCAATAAGCTGGAGTAGTAGGGATTTTAGATGCTAATATGGGAGGAGCTTGGGACTCCGAATCCCTGGAGCTTACCACGTTCTCGTCCGAGGAGGGGACCTGGCTCCGTTAGGGCTGAAGTAGGATAGCCCTCCAACAGTATGTCAATTTGCTCTCAGACATTTTCATAACATGTCCGTGCCACATTGTTGATAAATTACCCTAAATATTTAGTCCAACTTCCATTTTGTTTCTGATGTTATTTCTAATTCTGTTCTTTCGTGATATCCTTGCCGATCGCTCCAATAATACATTACCTATCTAATATTATTTATTTGTTGCACAATCATGCTCTTTTTGCACACTTACCATTATTGTTGCATGCCATATAACTTGAAGATACAACACTTTCAAAGCTTATTACGAAAACGTGTGGTAATATTACTTACTTACTGGCTTTTAAGGAACCCGGAGGTTCATTGCCGCCCTCACATAAGCCCGCCTCGGCCTCCCCAAAGGTCTTTTTCCCTCCGGCCTCCCAACTAACACTCTATATGCATTTCTGGATTCGCCCATACGTGCTACATGTCCTGCCCATACGCTGGTAATATTAGTGCAGTAAAAGGATATAATTCTAATTCTAAGTAAATTAGTTACAACTGTGTTGTAAGTAAATACTCTTCAAACTTGACGTACAGTCACTTTTAAACTTAAAAAAAAAAAAAAAAACTCTGACACAACAATTTTTAAATGTTATGGGATAAAAACTGGCATTCTCTTTATTTATAGAAAAAAGATTCAGACTCCTCAATTTCGTTTTATTTATTTAAACAATTCATACACATAAAAGACAGTCGTATCCA
Source organism: Periplaneta americana (assembly GCF_040183065.1). Classification (NCBI taxonomy): domain Eukaryota; kingdom Metazoa; phylum Arthropoda; class Insecta; order Blattodea; family Blattidae; genus Periplaneta; species Periplaneta americana. The sequence goes on from NC_091131.1 coordinate 49,031,240, forward strand.
ACGAATAAAACAAAAGAATATAAAAATACGGTCACTTTGATAATTACACATTGTCATTAATAAAATGACAAATGTTCAGTTCGAAATTATTAATACATAACTAAAATACATAATAAATAAAACAAAAATACAAATTATGATTGTGCAAAAAATAATATGCAATACATGGCTGTTAAGTGCATAACAGAGTCTCGGGAATTAAAAAAAAACTCGGCGCAAGCGCTTCGTTTTTTTCAAACTTTCCCTCGCTTCTGTTATAGAGCACTTACCAATCAAGTGTCGCAATATACTATAGAATACAAAAACTATTGTGTTGCACTTACTGACCGCAAGATAACAACATTGATGTTTTATTTGTCTTCCATTGAAAGGTTGTTTATTGTCCCTTATTTACAGTTATGAGTTGTCACACGTATGATACATGAGGAGCAGAAAATTCCTTTATTGGATCTCGTCTCATAATTTATAACGTAAACACTTTCAAGTCACGAAACACTGACAGTTATATTTTTATGTCTTCAGCTGAACAGTTTCAGCGTCCGTTACTAGAGAACTACAGAATAAGACTTACAACCGGTTTTCATTCGACCGGTCAGAGAGCATCCGTCAAAGTAGAGCATCCGACCGAATGTTCGAATTTCAACCGGTTGCCCCTAATGTTTTACAGGCTAGACAGAACACTGACTTTTCTGAATACACAAACGGAGTAACAATTGAAGGAAGTTTACCATGTGTAATTTAAAAAAAAAACATTTGCTTAATGTAGGCCTACAATTGATTGCATACTTATTACACTTACTTCATAACATATATAGATGAACAAATGGACACCGGTAACAACAAAGAAAATAAATGTAATGCATAATATGAAATCTGGTGTGTAAAGAAATGCAAGAATAGAATAAAATACAATTACTTACTAAATATAAGAGAAAATAATACATACATTCTATTGTAATGTTTATACTTTAAACTCAAAATGCATACAGTACATCTAAAATAGTAGTTGTTAATGTATTTTAATTACTCTAAACATATGCATTATTTACTTATTTATATATTTATTTATTTATATATTTATTTATTTCATTTATTTCATTTATTTATTTATTTATTTATTTATTTATTTATTTATTTATTTATTTATTTATAAATCATTTTTAAGAAGATATGTTTTGCTTTTGACGATACCAACTGTAATACCTGAATGAATGAATTAATTAATTAATTAATTAATTAATTAATTAATTAATTAATTAATTAATTAATTAATCTAGGGTGCCGTAGGAATGTAAACAAAACCGGGTAACAAGATCGATGTTCAAGTTCTAAAACTTTCTACTCCCCACTCTTGTAAGATGTCACAGTAATTCTTCTAGCGTCAACATTATAATAGAGTCTAGTATTAATAGTAATGTTAGTAGTAGCAGTAGCTTACGGAAAATTCGCTTCTGCAGATGCTTGTGATAAACGGATAAATTAATCCTTCATAATGAGAACTATGTCAAGGATAACAATGTGGTTTATTATCCTTGCGTGTGGAATATCACAAATGTTTTTGAGACATAAAATACTGTACTGTCTGTTTTTCTCCATTACCTTCAGGTATAGTCAAGTAAAACTCTTCTGGACTCTGTTAGACTGTCGGAGATCTATTCCATTTTGACGTACAAGAATTATGTCTTATTGTTCAGATCGTAATACGGCGGGTACCTATGTCGGATACACTTGTCCGGCGAACATGAAGAATTCTTGTTTGAAAGAGCTCATCGAGCATTAGATAGTTTGTGGGTTTCATTCTTTGCGCAATAACAAATAAAATGGCGGCAATCTTCATAAATGTGTGAGGTGTTATTTATTAAGAGACTATATTTCCGAAACGAGTAAACGTATCCCAATGAACCAAAAACAGACTCGTATGTAATAAATGCCCGTATCATTAAAAAAAATAAAATTTAGTTTTTCGAAAAATTAAAAAGTGAAATTTCAGAGGGTCACAAAATTAAAGAGATTGACAAATCAACAAAAGGAAAGGCGCGAACCTGTCGGAAACATTGCACTCTCTCACAAGTTGTGCGCCATACATAGGCCTACATATCAGGCACCGGGATCACATTACTTAAACCACACTGCATAAGACATAATTCTACGTAAAAATCTGTTGTACGATTGCACAACGCACATCTCGTGTTTATAGAGTACAAATTAAATAAAACAATTATTTGACGCTAATTATCTATTTGCCAGTCTGCCAGTTTAGCAAGGAAAGAAATAGGTTTGGAAGTAAATCCTGAAAAGACAAAGTATATGATTATGTCTCGTGACGGAAATATTGTGAGAAATGGCAATATAAAAATTGGAAATTTATCTTTCGAAGAGGTGGAGAAGTTCAAATATCTTGGAGCAACAGTAACAAATATAAATGATACTCGGGAGGAAATTAAACACAGAATAAATATGGGAAATGCCTGTTATTATTCGGTTGAGAAGCTTTTATCATCCAGTCTGCTGTCAAAAAATCTGAAAGTTATAATTTATAAAACAATTATATTACTGGTTGTTCTGCATGGTTGTGAAACTTGGACTCTCACGTTGAGAGAGGAACATAGGTTAAGGGTGTTTGAGAATAAGGTTCTCAGGAAAATATTTGGGGCTAAGAGGGATGAAGTTACAGGAGAATGGAGAAAGTTACACAACACAGAACTGCACGCATTGTACGTATTCTTCACCTGACATAATTAGGAACATTAAATCCAGACGTTTGAGATGGGCAGGACATGTAGCACGTATGGGTGAATCCAGAATGCATATAGAGTGTTAGTTGGGAGGCCGGAGGGAAAAAGACCTCTAGGGAAGATGGGAAGATAATGTAAAAATCAATTTGAGGGAGGTGGGATATGATGATAGAGAATGGATTAATCTTGCTCAGGATAGGGACCAATGGCGGGCTTATGTGAGGGCGGCAATGAACCTCCGGGTTCCTTAAAAGCCAGTAAGTAGTAGTAGTAGTCTGCCAGTTTGCCTATCTGTCTGTCCGCGTGACTATTTATTTATTTATTTATTTATTTATTTATTTATTTATTTATTTATTTATTTATTTATTTATTTATTTATTTATTTATTCATTTGTTTATTCTTTTATTCATTCATTTATTTATTTATTCATTCATTTATTTTTTATTTATTCATTTATTTATTTATTTATTTATTTACTAATTATTCATTTATGTATGCATGTACCTATCTATCTGTCTGTCTGTCTGTCTGTCTATCTATCTATTTACTTATTCATTCGTTAGTACTTATTCATTCGTTTGTTTATTCAGTCATTTAGTATTTATTTATTTTTTATTTATTTATTTATTTATTTATTTATTCGTTCTTTCATTTGTTTATTCATTCGTTTGTTTATCCATTCATTTGTTTATTCGTTCGTTTGTTTATCCATTCATTTGTTTATCCATTCATTCATTCATAATTTCACAATAAGCATAAAATTGTACTAGTGGGTATAGTATATTAATTATAATTACCTAAATATTTAGTATATAAAGCAATAACTAAGAATCCAAAGATAAGTACCTGTCTCTACAACTTTGAAGAGAAACAAAACATTAACAATTACGAAACATTTGCAATAAAGTTAAAATTTTCAGTTGCTACATTGTACTCTACTCAGTAAGAAAATTCTTATTTAGTTTGCTTTTTAAACATTGTAAACTCAGACAGTCTCTGATGTCACTGGGCAGCGTATTCCACATGCGCAATAGCGAGATAGTGATGTTTTTTTATGTTGGTATGGCTAGCATGCGGCTATTTTGCATCCTTATGCACAGACTAATACGATGATAGGTACCTGAAACAGCAGGCAAGGCAGGAAGGTGTAAGAGTACGAAGGATTTGGAAAAGAAGAACAAGGGAATGAAAATTTCTTCGTTTTTTAAGGTGGGTTGGACATCAAAGAAAAGAGAAATCCATGCGCATTTAGATAGTCTTTCTCCGAAGCTTAAAGGCGAAAAATGTTAGTCAAATTTTTCCTGGAGTCTTCTCGCTCAGGGATAATGTTCATTAATGTTCCGTTCATGTACGACTCCTAATTTTACTGCCGTGTCAAAGGAAGTCATGTAAAGATTTTCACCGATCTTAAAATTCTTCGCCCTAGTTGGGATTTGAACTCGTGAACCTCGGACCCAATTGTAAGCACAATAGCCACTCGAACACCGAGGACGACGGCCATGATATTCATAACAGGTATTTTGAATATAGTACCGGTGTAAGTGTACAACAGTCAGAGCACCTAATTGTAGAACCTACAGAAGCCCATTGAGAACATTTTTACGACATTAATTGGTTCATTGCCATACACTTAATGCGTTATACGACCGTACTTTGAACTTATCATAAAATTCCATCGGCCTGCGACGTATTTCAACTCGCGAAACTTCTGTCGAAGCTACCACAATAGCTATTAGATCACCGAGGAAAAACGTCGTGAAACAACTTTGGAGTGAATAACAGAAAAGTCTTTCTTGAATTATTCTAGTTCTTATCCACTTTTCTCATCATTCATGTCTCAATAAACTCAACAATAGAGTAACATATTATTGAGCGCTGTATTACAAATGGCAATGGTATATACAGAATGATTCAGAATAGTTGTTCCAAATTGATACAACAGACTGTGAGCGACGAATGCTCCTAGGGATACACTACGTAGACTAAGGTACCACTTGAAGTATTTGTAGTGCCTGAAAGGCACGCTTCCCTTTGTACAACAGATCATGCGCTTTGAGCGTGTTCCGAATCTCAGCGCTGAGCTATCTGATGGCATCGCGGTGTTCCGAATTTCAACGATGACTCCACCCGTGTCGCACCGGTTCCATCAGCTTGCAGAGGTGGTGGCAGTATCCATCAGCCGCCATCAGTGAATCTGACTGGTTCTTGTATAGGGCGGGAATTAGCAGACGAATGACATCGTGCACTGTTGTGTCATGGCGGTGCGTTCTGCTGTATTGTTTGTAATGTGCACAACGTAAAAAAATATCTTAATGGCTTATGAACGAACATGTCAACGGACCAGTCATTGCTACCGGTTCAAGAAATAAATTGTTTATACTCTCTTTCCTTTGAGCGAGATGACAGTATGGAAATTTGGCAAAATCTTTCTAGCATAGAACCTACAACAACTTTTACAGCCGCCATGATAGGCATCCAACCTTCCAGCAGTTTTGTTCCTATTTCTCTGCAGCGTGACGTCATTGATGTCCACCGGTCCGGTTACCTTCGCAGCTCCTCGAACCACAGTAGTGAGATGGAAGAAGGACGCAATTCAATAATACCACTCTATTGCAATCTATTGGGACTAGAGGCATAATATTTTGGTGATTGGTAGAAACGCCGACAAAGAACGCATATAGCCATTTTACGGATAAACGCCGTAAATCGAATTACGCTCTTCTTCCAGCCAACTCCTCAATTTTTAATGTCATTTGTAATTTCTTCAAATCTCCATTCATTGCTCTGAGCATTGCTTTTCATTTTATCTCTTAACCATTTAGGGACCTCAGGAATCTCATTTTCGATATGATTATCCTTAATCTATCCTTTCAACGAAGAGTCCAACATTCATTACCGTCAAGGAGAGCTGGTTTGGAAATTATGTTTTTAAATCTAATTTGGATGTCTTCCCTCATTTGTTAACTAAAGTTTCTTTTCAAATTTACATCTAATTTTTCATATTTTAATAATTGTTCCTCTAGATCTTTCTGAAAAGTAAACCGTAAAATATGACTGTCCAAATATACAAACTCCGCTACATATTCATTTATTTTATTGTTCATAACTATTTTGACTCTGGAAAGATTCTCTCCGGTTACAACCATTGATTTAGTTTTATTTTCTGAAATGTTCATGTTGTATTGCGTAACAACAGACTGAAGTTTATAAACAGAGCTCTATAGCTCATCATCACTTTGTACCATTAATAGGCCTATCCGGTCATCTGCAAATATTACTTACTTACTTGCTTGCTTGCTTACTTACTTATTTACTTACTCACTCACTCACTCACTTACTTACTGGCCTTTAAGGAACCCGGAGGTTCATTGCCGCCCTCACATAAGCCCGCCATTGGTCCCTATCCTGAGCAAGATTAATCCACTCTTTATCATCATATCCCATCTCCCTCAAATGCATTTTAATATTATCCTCCCATCTACGTCTCGGCCTCCCCAAAGGTCTTTTTCCCTTCGACCTCCCAACTAACACTCTATATGCATTTCTGGATTCGCCCATACGTGCTATATCCCCTGCCCATCTCAAACGTCTGGATTTAATGTTCCTAATTATGTCAGGTGAAGAATACAATTCGTGCAGTTCTGTGTTGTGTAACTTTCTCCATTCTCCTGTAACTTCATCCCTCTTAGCCCCCAATATTTTCCTAAGCACCTAATTCTCAAACATCATTAACCTATGTTCCCCTCTCAAAGTGAGAGTCCAAGTTTCACAACCATACAGAACAACCGGTAATATAATTGTTTTATAAATTCTAACTTTCAGTTTTTTGACAGCAGACTGGATGATAAAAGCTTCTCAATCAAATAATAACAGGCATTTTCCATATTTATTCTGCGTTTAATTTCCTCCCGATTATCATTTATATTACAGTTTATAAAATTGTACTATCGTATTATTATCAACTTTTATGTCTGGAAGATTTAATTTTTTCCATCCTTAACTTATTTTGTCCATTATTATTATTATTATTATTATTATTATTATTATTATTATTATTATTATTAATATCAATCCAACAATATGTTTCCTACCATAATTATCCTACCTTAGTCACATACTAATATAATATTGTTAGTCTAAGAATTTGTTTCCGTCAGTGAGTTTACTATCTCAGTATCCTATCTTTGGCATACCTGTGCATACAGCAACCTGTATCAGTTCTGTGTCAGTTATTATGGATCACACAGTAGGTATGTCTTACGTAGCTACATCGAAATTTAAGTGAGTTCAAACACAGACCCTTACCTGCAATTTCCTAGCATTATTGTCACACACCACAAATGGTGTTTGCTCAGACCACTGTATCTATCATCTGCATCGCAGACCTAGCCTACTCCTCACGCGACGGCTACAAATGGTTCTCTTCTAACATGTCGACCAGTTTGCGGTAAGTCAAAAACCAAATAGTGTTTCATTATTACGAATGTATGAAACTACGATAATTTAATAACGTGGAGAATGCAATTAGCAGAATTACTCAATCAAATGGTCAGGATATCGAGGCATACGTACCTCGCATGCAACAGGAGGTATATTAATTTCTATAATTATGGGGTAGATAAGACAACAGCAAAGGGTTCAAGCCATGACCTCTGAGCGGAGTTGATTTTATCGACGTATATTATGTCACGCATTTATGGATTTCTGTTTTTTGCACACTTCAAGACTTACGATAGAGCACAGAATTCTGGTTCAACGACCAGCAGTCAATCATGACATTTCTTCATTTCCAGTGCCACCATAGAATTTGCTGTGTAAAGAAGTGCAAATGTGCTCAAGTATAAGACTTGAATTTTCGGTAACTTTAAAAGTATTCAGAAATTAAAATGTAAGTAGTATAGTACAACAGCTTAAGGTAAAAGCAATGAATTTGAAGCAGGTCTTTTAAATACAAAACTAATTTTTAATTGGTTAAGCAACTAAGTCACTGCTACTTTAAGGGTAACAACTGAAAATTCTATCTCTAAACGATACAAAATCTTACAATTTCTGTGTCCCATAAAATTTCTAAGTATAATTAACAGACTGCGACCTAGGGTTACCAATTCGCGAGACTGAGGTTTGGAATGCACGGAGTATACATGACGTCATGACCCATGGGGTGTGATGACACTCTGAGAATACAGTTGGTTTCGTAGGAAATTCCATTACCGGCTTTCTAATTTACTTGGCGTGGGTCCTTGCAATCACCACACGTACTTGAGATCCTGTGAGAAAACAAGTATATTTTATTTCTTTCAATTTGTTTATTTGATTATTTTACATATATATTTTTGCTACTGTTAATGTAGTTGTTTTATAATTTACACTACTGAGGAACATGTCGGAAATTAAGAGCAGCAAGCGTTCTCTTCAGAACGAACTTATAGAGAAGTTCGGAAAGGAATATTTTCTTATTAAAGGAAAAAGCACTGCATTTTGCAAATTATTAAAAAAGTACAAGGACAGATAGAACTCCAGTCTTTCAAAAGCAGTGTAATAGCAAAAGGTACATGAAAAATATTTAATTATACAGTCAAAACTCGCTTTGAACATCAAAATCAGACATAGAACATAAAAAAATTCATCGAAATTTGTGTATAATGTTCGTGCATGCCAACATGCCTTTAGCCTTCCTTGAAAAATTTTACTTTGAGTGAAAGTAGCAGATGCTTTTCTTTTGATATTTATTTATTCATTTATTTGCACATTTGCATATTTGCATATTTATTTATTTATTCACTCATTCATTTACTTATTTATTTATTTATTTATTTATTTATTTATTTATTTATTTATTTATTTATTTATTTATTTATTTATTTATTTATTTATTTATTTATTTATTTATTTATTTATTTATTTATTTACCTATTTATTTATTTACTTACTTATTTACTTATCTATCTATCTATCTATCTATCTATCTATCTATCTATCTATCTATCTATCTATCTATCTATCTATCTATCTATCTATCTACCTATCTACCTACCTATCTATCTATCTATCTATCTACCTACCTACCTACTTATCTATTTATCTATTTATGTTACATAACACTTGACACGAGGTTGAGTACCGTTTAGATGTCTGCAGGGTAACTCGAGACGCACACATCGAGTTGCATTGACCATTCTCCGAAACTTAAGAGAGTTTTTGCATCAAGTTGTACAAAAAGTTATGTTATAAAACCATTACTTATACTTTAAAGCATCACTTATTTCTCGATCCCTCTAAGCGGAACACGGTTTTATTACCACCACCTCAATGTCTTTTCTCATTGGATGCGCTAACAGACTATTCTTTCACGTCGCAGTTTTCACGATTGAATGGTATAATAAAACTAAGAATAACGCGTCAAAAAGTTCCGAACAACTTCCTGTCATAGCCTCTACTAACAGTCTACTGTAATCAAAAGATTAATAATTATACCACTTACGTTATTTCGATCACAATAGCTACCCTCCGTCATATTTACGTAATAACGTTAACGTAGAAACGACATACGTACGACGTCTCTTCGATAATTAAAAAATAATTTTAAAGAAATTATGTTCCGATTATTTGCACCAAATGAAAATTACGCCATGGATTCAGATCCAAAAAAATAATTGAAATATTACACTGTGACCTCTCAACGGAAATAAGTTTTTTTTTCTAAGTTTATATTATCCTTCTTGCAATTCATTACACAAATTTTAGTTCTACAATTTTGTACATAATTTTCTATTTACTGCATGTTATATATTTGACACTATTTGCTACATGTAAGAAATATTGCTTTACGCGTAATGACCCAACCCTGGCTGGAATATTATTTAATACGATGAACGTTTGTAAAATCAAGTTTGCACACATCTTGATTTATTTCATTTCCCCCGCTGTAGAGTCCTTAAATAATGTGTCGAGTCAAATAGGATAACAGTGTGAGATACGTAATGTCGAGTGTAACTAATGGGCAGAAATGCTGTGTACAGGTCCACAAATAAATAAACAATATCTTGAAAACCTTCAGAGATCAAAAATAGGTAATGAGTCACTGAATATTTGGATTAGGTCTATTTGAATGAAATTAAACCTGTTGTATTTAAAACTTTTCAACAGTTCGTAACATAAAATATAAATATTGCAAATCAGAAGGTAGGCTTACGTATAAGTATTATTTTACCACAGAAATTTAGATATTTGTAACTGAAGCACTATCCACGAATTGAGCTAACAAAATTAACTTACCACATGGCTGTCTGGCTGGCTCCTACATCGACGAAACTATTAATCTTCTTCTTCTTCCCACTTTGTTTATAGTCATTCTATTCAGTAAAGGGTCCGAATTTTAACGCTTTTTTTAGTCTAATTCCATAAAATCAATATATTTACATAATCACATCTATAACAGTAAATTAAGGAAATTACAAATAACTTTACAACTAGCAAATTACTGTCAATAACACACGAAAAAATTAATTATAGGCATTGGGTATCTCGTGAACCTTATCTGCGCGTCAGGGGAAGAAGAATGTGGACTGAGAAACTTCCCTCCCTCGCTACACTCCTACTCGTAGAAAGCGAGATCATTTACCCCCACCATAAGTTTCTTACTATATGCTATGGCGCACGCAACCATTTGATTTCACGAGATACCGAATTACCTACGTGAATGTATAAAGTCACCATAAACCTATTAAAATAACATAAATATGTCTTAAAGAAGCGTTTTGTAACCTCAGTATGCTAATTTATAACAAATAGAATATGTTGAGAGACAGATACAAATATAATACAACGTATTAGGAAAAAAAAGAAAAATAATAATTTTAGTTCGAATTCAGTTAAAAAAAATAGAAACATAAAAAAACATTTAAAATCAATAAGCAAAAAGTCTTCATACACAACTAAGTATTCCTCTAAAACAGCTGAACCTCTGCTACAGGTAGGGGGTGGGGGTAGTGCCTGTTCAGTTCATGGTACACCCAAATAGGCCTATACCTGTATACCAGTGCAGGCCGCATTTTTCTGTGTTGAAGTAACACGGCAATTGAAGTGTAAACGACGTGAAACGACTAAAGAGGACAGAAGAATTATAATTAATTTGCATAATCAATATAAATCTCTCTCCGAAATATAAAAAATTATTGTAGGAAGGCCTAGAGCAACCATTCAGACTATAATTGACGGTAAGTCAAAATATTTTTAAAAAATCGAAGGAAATCAGGCCGTCCAACAAAAGTGAGTAAACGAGCTGAATCACTGATACTCAGAAAAGTACAAATAAATCCACATATCAGTGCTCGGAAAATAGCTAGTGAGTTAAATCATGAAATTCACTTAAATGTCAGTCCTTCAATAGCAAGAAAGTGCCTAAGAAATAACAATTTCCACGGTAGAGTAGCACGTAGAAAATGATATTTCAATGTAAGAAATGAACTGTACACGGCAAAAAGGATTAATAGAGTTGCCGAAATATTTAGCGTCATATGCCACTGTTGTATGAAGCTTAGAAGGCAGACCGGACCTAGCCGTAAACACAGAAACAAAGCGAATACAGTGTCAGCACAGTTTACTATATACAGTCACGAAGGTTGAGTTTTGAGGGTGCTAGAAACAATAGACTGTGACGGTACTATTTTGCATTGCCTTGTAATGAGGCGATATTAGCGATCCTGGTGGTGAGCAACTATCTAATGTTTGCATATTTACTACGTATTGAGCTTCGCGACTGTATATACTAGACTGTGGTGTCAGTATACGAGCATACAGCATACGTTCACGTACAGGAAGGAAAGACACAATGTTATCAGAGAGTTTATTTTCATAAACTTTGAAATCAGCCTGAAACTTGTCACATGTACGAGTACTGCAAATATCACGGTGTGGATATCCAAATGATACGTTAAATCTGGTGTTGAAAATCATTCTTTAGTATTCATAAGACACATTTTCATACATTTTTTTAATGTTGAGACTGTTGGGAAGATATATTCGATCACTTTTTGACTGACCATAATGGCTTTTCCGTCCCGTGAATGATTGAATGTGGTTGAGCACACTTGAGAAGGCAACATCAGGTTTTTTGTTGTGATGATTATGATGTTTTCCTCGATGGTCTTTAGGTGGCATACCTGCAGACTTGAGAGAGTTTTGTAGTACCTGAACACGTTTGTAAGAGATCCGACGCAAGGAAATGAATGCTTTCAAACACACTGCTATTTCTTCCATGTCGTTAGATTTTAACACCCTTAGGCCTACCTTATAAGAATACTTCCTATAATGTAATTTAGCTGCTGCAAAGGAATATTTCAGAAGGTCCCTTATAAGAGGATGTAAGCCTGTATTTTCAACAGTCAATGAGCTTTTGTTTTTATATGTGAATTTATTTTTTATGACTGTACCTAGTGCCTCTTTATTACATTATGCATTAATTGTATCAAAGCACCTAGAGCATATTAATATTTTTCCCTTAAGAATTTATGCTCATTAAAGGCTTGATTTAAATAGCTATTAGGCTGTATTGTAACAATTTATTTGGTTTTCTTCTTCAACTCGATCATTCATTCTATTCTCTTACATATTATATTAATCTAATAGTTATTAAGTTAATTAATATCGTAAATTGTATGCATTAAATAACATAGACCCTATAATGCATCATAACAAAGTACTAATGCACTGCAAACTCTTTGCTGCGGGTTACTAGAGTAGGAGGGGACAACTACTTGGTTGCCGCTGCTTCCTCCGCGCAAGAAAAGCACAAGGAACTTCATGCGCTCGAATGCTTAATTCATCCTTCCTGCCGTGTAGTCCTCAAATAGAAAAAATAGGATCTTGTTTGATAAAATTTATATAAGCATGACACAGGAATTTAGGGGTAGAGCCACATTTACAGACGAAAGCAAGTTTAATGTATTTTCGTTGGACGCCAGGACACTGGTACGGAGGGACAAAAACACAGAGCTACAGAAAAAGAATCTGAAACCCACTGTTCTTTAGTTAAAATATTTTGGTGTATAGAGACTTTGTACTCTCTCTGTATATGAGAGATATAATAAATTAACCCACCTGCATTTTACCCAACAGACCGATGAATGTCGGAACCATTAAAAGTGACCCAGCGCTCTGAGACAAAAGCGTTCGAACCGTGTTGCTTTTCTTGTAAATGACAGTTGAATCGGAAATATTACCCCCACTCTACGGTTCAACGTATCACGATGTCCGTGTGTGATCTGTGCGATACAGTAAATGTTATAAGAAGTAAAATAATTAATAATAATGAATGTATTTCTATTATTTAGTATTATCCGACAATTAGGTTACTACTGCCGCAATTTATTCCATTATCATTGTAATTAATAACTATTTAATGTTGATCTTTGTATAAATCTACGAAGCCTCGAATTAAAAATCGGCGATCGAACAAGGCATTTGAAAACGAAATAAAAATCACATAATGAGAAATGAAGGTACAAAATGTTTATAGGAGTAAAATAATACGTAGTAATAACAGCAACTCTTCAATATTTTCTTAACTTCTTCTTTATGGTATACCTACATGCTTTTCTCTCATTGCCTAATAGAACTTTTAAAATATAATGCTATATGCACAATTGTTGTCAACTTTGAATATCATTACTCTATTCTTCTTCTATGTTTATTACCAATTTCTGTATTTCAAATTATTTTTTGTTTTTAAGTATGTTTTACTCATCCTCCTGTTCTTTTTATTATTGTTTTACATTCATAGTCTTGTAGCTATGAGTTGTTTCTTCTTCAGTTAAATTCCGTCTATTTATAAATGAATCGTCTTCCTCCTATTAATATTAGATTGTTAATCATTTTTATTTAACACTACAGAAAATCATCTGCAGCATGATATAATACAAAATAACTTTCTATTTTATCAATATTTTTTAACATTTTTATTCTTTATTGTCCGTTATAATTTAGTAATCTTACAACATGACTTTCCAACAAGAAACACAAATTCTTCTTGGTATTGTTGTCGATAGCGACTCTAAACTTACCAAAGAATTTATTGGAAAGCAATATTGTTACATAAAACGAACATCAAATATCACACTCATCAGCAAGAAGCAGATGGAAACAAAGAGTAAGTCGCTTCACACTCTCAGATTTGTCTCTGCAGACCAGTGGTCGGCAAAGATGGCGTCATATAAAACCCGCAAAATATAGTAAAAGGAATGGTAGAGGAAGGGAGGTAGTAAGGGAGGAGACGGGGAACACCTTCACTATTGGAAGTTTTCAGTACGCAGAGATAAACAGTGAATATATTCAAACCAAGAACAAGTTCAATTAAGTTTATGTCAGTGTCTATTTGTTCATTTCTTTTTCACTTGTGTTTGATTTTATTTTTTTCTGTTATTTTGTGCACAATTTAGACATTATGATGGATGTGTAATTAACTCATTAAAATTAGGAATCCAGCTGCATGTAGCATATAGCCAAAATTTAATTGATCGATGAGATGTTTGTCTGCTATACGCAAAATTCTTTTTGATTTTACAACGTTCATTTCGGTAAAAAAAATTGTTCACACATATATTGTGTATTGTATTGAGCCATATTAACTTAATAAACACACTGTATTACGTCACCTAAAGAACACGTGCTTATCTTGCAAGAGTACAACTCACACTGACGGCTGACGCGACCTTGAGCGCTGTGGAGGCTTAGCAGCTGGTTCCGTCGACTAGCCGTAAGCCGTGAAAACGCGGACGCGTGAAGGATTGTTCACCCAGTATTTGTACTCGTACATTTTCGTACTGTTACTTATCGAGATAAATAAACTAATAATGACGATAACAATCTGTTCGCAGGATTCTTATAGTGATCGTCGCTCTACTGACCATTACACGAGCATCGCAGTACTCCATGGACACAATGGCTCGAATTTCAGTTGGGGTACTACAGCGATATCAGTCGACCTGTGTCTACTTGCTGCAACTTGAAAATAGGCAAGGTGAAGAATAACTTGTGGATATTGAACCTCCTAGTTGATTTTAATCTTGTCAATATCGCATGCCTGAAAAGCTTCCATCTACCATTCTGTCAAGTTCACTATATCATATTAAATACAGAGGAAATATTGTGAAGTTGCAGCTATATTTCGAGATTGCCAATTAAATACGTTTTCTGCATTCATACTACACAAACGTTTTCTTTTTGTGCAAAGACAGGACCATTAACTTGCCGTTATTCACCCCGACTCTACATGTGTAGCTTAACTTATAGATGTCGCTAGTGCAGAAAAGGGTAGACTATTTAGTTCGTCACAGACTATTTAGAATGCATCATGGGCGGTGGTTCTACTTTACACTCTTAAAGTTGAAACCTTATAACATAACTGTTGTACATGAACTGTATCTTGCTGACCTTATCGCAAGATCAAATTTTTGTAACCGGATTCTAAATCGGGTTCACGAAGAATAAATTAACCCATGTTACATATTTTTGGGGCTATTCTTAGCTTTATCTTCACCGAGGGAAAATTTTCAAAATAACAGATACTGAAGTTCTAAGATACAAAATTCTTCAGTCTTTCCTTGTGCAAGTTAGATCCATTTTACATTGTATCACATGGGTAATGTGGACGATAGCAAAGTGAATACAATTTCGGTGTTTCACTTTTGGAAGGGGAACATCATTAAACATATTTTCTTTCATTACTTATAAATATCTCTAATTTCTTTCTATTTCTTTAAGGTAGAACAGAATATAATCTGATGAAGTATATAAGTGAAAAAAGCTCTAAACCTGTCACCATAGCTACTATTACGGAGAAGAGACTCGACAAAACAATAGAAGATCATGATTGTGTACCACTATACGTCGTCACATCTAGTGATAATGAAACAGAATACGTTATAAGAAAGGTAAACAGCATATTACTTTTCATGTATCTACATGCACAGTCCAAGAAATGCACAAGTCACAACCATAGCTTACGAAATATAAACTTTTAATCAATGACCAATCATTGAAGAAATTCATTCGTTCATAATTTTTGTCCAAGGGCAGGTTTTTCACTGCAAACACAGCTTTCTCAAATCTTCTCTATTTGCCGTCTTCCTCTTATATTGAGGAGATTATGTAATGTAATTAGAATAGCCTCCACATTATTAAGATAATGTGGTTACCGTACCAGTTAGATTTGTTTATGTGCTTAGTAAACAGGTGTGAAGCGGTAGGGGACATGTAAGCGACCAAAATTAGTTTTTTATTCTGAATAATAGAATTATGTTTTGAAATTAACTGCATTACGTCGCTTTTGAGAATATGTAATGACGATTCAAGTATAGATAGCACATTACCATAACACTAAACTGTTCCTTCAATTACGTTGGGACACAAATTTCCTGCTATAGATATTTCGAAAATGAAATGCGAATTCAATATTATGTATGAAACCTTAGCGGTGTTAACATGCCTCAGGAACATTTTAATGGAGACACGATATAGTCATATGCTCTAAGTTAAAAACATTTACAAAACCAGTTCTCTCGGCAGCGATGTACGAAACGGAAGGTGTATTATTATAATGTTGCATGAAAGTTTGAATCGTATGTAAATCATTTATGTTTATCCAGTGTTAAGGATACGTAGAGATTTTCAGCTTCTCTTTGTCTGAGACAGATATTAGTATAATTCCACTAAACTTTAGGCACATTCACAAAGCACCACAGATTCTCTGTCTGAATTGTAGTAAAAAATTAATAAAATAGTAGTAAAATTCAGAACTTGAATATAATATATGAATTAGGATAAACATATCCGAATATACCGAACCATGTGACGTAAAACGACAACAAGATAAATATAACATGTCCTTGAAATCTCATAATGTTGAGATCATAGTCACCATGTAAATCACATATATGCTTATACTTTAAATTAAAAAATTACCATACCTATTTTTATAATAACCATATTTGAGTTCTACTCTTTCAGGGGTGGGCTGAAGATTTATCTGTTTATATTATATTTTATGTTCCAATTATTAGCAAAATAAATAAATACATACAATACAAATACACAATACAATTATTGCGTTACTTTCATGATAGATCATCTTGTTCATAATGGACTGATTTATAATAAATAAAATATGAAATACGCTATAAGAAATATACAACTAAAATTTGAAAATTTTTGTTTTAACAATTCTTTGACTAAATAACATGCATTTAGAAGGCAAAAGGAGCCTTTAAATTTTGAAAAATATGCATACCCTGTGTAGAAAATTATTCAGACTAACATGTTTAACGTAACTGTATACAAATACTGCACATAAAACGATTTTAAAATTATTTTATTTCTAGATCTGCTCAAATCTCTGAGACGACTTAAGTTTACAAGGGACAATCAATATGTTTCTGGACTGTCCTAAATGTAGGCAACACACAGGACATAGGAAACGGAGAAGTTATCCAGAACAAAGGAAACGCCTGGAATCTATACTAAATGCATCACTTGAGAGGCAGAGAAGACTAGCCATAAGGCGTATATGGAGAGATTCCAGAAAAAATCACAATAGATCCTTGACATGTTTCCACAAAATCATGTGTAGAAGCTTAGTTCTTGAAGACAACCTGACGCTGTTGGATAGACTGACTCAACGAGCATAGAAGCAATGATTTTTAGTGGCATATGCATGTATGTCTAACGGTACAATAAATAGAAGTGCAATTCGGAAATATATTGATGGTGCCTTGTAGTTACACTGCATTAACATTTGATCTTGTTTTGTCTGATATCGTATACTCTGGACAGAAAACACCATAAAAATGCATTATGACTAATTTAAATTTCAAGGCTCTCAGATTAACTTCACCTTTATTATATTCAAGACAGAAACACAATGAACGCATTATGATTTACAACTTAAGTAGGAAAACAGTGACTATATTTATAACGTTTGTAAAGACTAATATATTACTGACCTGTTCGAACACAAGTATACTTCACTTCTTGTGATTTCAACACTCCCTCGAAGTACGACAACCGAATGGTTATCAAGTGATATCTTGTGGCCGTTAGGGACCTACCTGAGCTATTTTCGTGATCTCTTCAGAGCTGAAAAACCATCATTCTTTATCATTCCTTAGTAAAAGAATTTATCAACTCATAAAATACCGAATGAAAAGTATAATTCTATAATCTATAGCTCTAAGAACTTTCCATAAACGAACGAAAGTTGTTTGCCTGCTGATTCGGGACTGCACTTGAGAGTGGTTCGATTCCTTCTTGGGCTGATTACTTTGTTGATTTTTGTCCGATATTTTCCTCAATTGTAAGGCAAACATCAGGTAATCCATGGCGAATCATTGGCCTCATCTGGCTAAATACCATCTCGCTATCACCAATCCCATCGACGCTAAATAACCTGGTAGTTGATATAGCGTCAACAAATAACCGGCTGAAATGCTAAGGTTCTTTCATGTTTATGAGAATAGAGAAAAAATGACAAGATTAATCGAATCCCTATAATTACGTGAAACGCTTGTTTGAATTGTAAGGATGTTTCGGATTTGAAATAAAAATTTGATATTTCTTTCCATTTCTGTCTTCATATCTCCCGCATTGAAATTTAATAAGACGGAGCTTTCTCGTTTCGCTTTGAAGTTCATTTTAGGGGTGTGTTTCAGATTGTGATAATACCAGTATATGATACGTCATTAAGACTGAAAATTAATTACATCTTATATCCTATATTATTATTTATATTCCCTTTCTCATTCCATGAGACCTAGTCTCGAGACATCTATGTAATTGATAGTCGAAACGAGTTACACATTAATATGACGCTAATAAGTTGTTTGAAATGTTAAAGAATAATAATACATTATTACATAGGAATGCATTCATTTGGAAATTAATACATTTAAATACTTTAAAATTAAACTATACTAAGAAATGAAGTTCTGTAACTAACAAATGCATTACGGGTGGCAACAACGCAAATCCTATAAGGAGTAATGTGGTTTTTGTTACAATTTTTCTCGAGTACTACGCAAAGAAACGTTCCACATTTAAAATGCGTTAACGAACTATAAATTCCTTTTGTAGATCACAACTTACAGCAACATCGCGAACGGCGTTTGGGTACTCTTCATGGGAAGAGAGGCGTCAATAATCAGCTTCTTCAGGGACATGTACATTCCTTACGACTGCGACTTTCTCGTCGTCCAAGAAGCAGAGGGAAACAATCTGTCTATAACTGAAGTCTATCATGTCCACACGAGTCAGCCACTGCAAGTGTTCCGCATTGCCAACTGGAGCTCTGCTACCAGCTTTCGTTGGACGAACGTCTCTCTGTACCATAGGAGAGGCGACCTGCAGGGCGTCAAGATTAACGTTGGGTTCTGCACTCAGGTAGGCTACTTCTCAACGGATCAAATGAATAGTCTGAACTCCACACCCATTTCATTACAATTCGTCCGTGCTCTCGAACCTGACATTTTAAAAAGGAACACAATGCTTGTACGCTTTATTTCGTTCATTTTTTGTGTATGTTCTGTCTTATTTTTTCCTATCATCCAACTTAAAACATTCAGTTCTTATAATACTAGGCCATTCGATAAGTAATGGCAATAATGCTGTAAATCAGTGCTCCTAGTGGTGATCATTGAAATCTTGTACTACGTAATAGCACAGTCTAGATACAGTCACGGAGCTTGAGGTGATGAGGGTACTAGGAAAAATAGATTGTGCCGGTACTATTTCGCATTGTCTTGTGATGAGGCGATAGTAGCGATTCTAATGGTTAGCAACTATCTATGGATGCATATGCCCTATGTATTGAGCTTCGTGACTGTATATACTAGACTGTGGTAATAGATCAGCGATTGTTTCATAAATTTGCAATAAAGTCTCGAAGTTTTATAGTTCATTTTTTATAATTGTAGCCCTGAAAAATTAACAGTTTAATAAAATTAAAAGCATTTTATATATTCTAATTTCACACATTTTCTATGTAAAATTTTTTAGGAATGCATATGATGTTATTCTCTTGAATATTCCAGAAATTTTTCTTCAAAATATAAGATGCATAGAGGGAATAAATTCCGTACATCTTCAAACGTTTAATTTTCCGACGTTACAAACGAGTATAATTATTTAAACTTTTAACTTATCCCAATTTATGTAACATTTTACTCAAAGTAACATAACGTTTGACAATTCAATCCAGAATAGTATTTGAAGGCCTATCTTTCGAAAGGAGCTAAGCGCCAAAAGCAACTTAAAAAACTTTCTGCGATATTAATTAAAACACACTGCCGCCAAATGCGTATTGAGGTGCCTCTGACATCATTTTTGGCGCACGAATGAGTCACAGTTGCGTTATGACAGAGTCCATTTAGTATGGTATTCTTATATGGATGTACCTCCTTTAGATTGAATAAAATAAAATTAAAAAAATTGGCACTTAATCCCTTTGGAAAGATACATATACATACATATTGTTCTGCCCGAGGTTAGGTCTTTCACTGCAAACCCAGCATTCTCCATTCTTTTTTATTTTCTGATGTCTCTTTGTTTTCGCAAAGATCCATAATTATATATCTTAATCTTCTCTATTATCTGATATATTCTTCTACTCCGAACTTTTCTCCCGTTTACCTTCCTTCCAGTGCATCCTTCAGTAGGCAGTTTCTTCTCGGGCAGTGACCCAGCCGATTCCTTTTCCTCTTCCTGGTCAGTTTCAGCATCATTCTTTCTTCACCCACTCTTTCCATTTCACACGCTCCATCCATCTCCATGTCCACATTTCAAGTGCTTCTAGTCGCTTCTCTTCACTAGAAAAGACCCTCTGCAACGTCTGCTTCATCCACCATGCTTCCTCATTTGTTTCTTGCCAAAGAGCTCACAATGGAAGATATACTGCTCATTTCTCAGAAGATATTAATTTTAGGAACCATGTTTATAGGACTTTCATTTCTTGTTTTAATGCATACTACCTCCTCTCTAAATACTGGAACCTTTTTTCAGAACAAACTGTATATGGGAATGTAATGCAGATGTAGCCTATGCATGAAATCTAACTGAAAAGATCTCTCTGAAAGATAAACTTTAAATGTATCTTTTGTACCCGCAGGAACCCATTTTAATGGAGTCAAAATCTCAACCATCAGAACCACTTGGTTTGCTGAAAGATATCTGGGACGTTTTGAGACTACAGATGAACATTTCGTAAGTTGAACATTTCGTAAGTTGAACATTTACTATAACAAGGAACATGTCAAATAAACAATGTAATGTAAAATGCACATAATTCATAATAACTGACCATAAGCAGCAACCAAAACAGCAAAAAATAGCACTTCTGCGCAAAATCATCGAGCAAATTGTTTACGACCACCTTCTTCCAGATTTCTATTCGCAAACTGACAACCAACCCGCAATCCATCTAGGATTCTCTCTCTACCATTTTGGCAAAAATGGTCGGTTATAAACATTATTATAACTGCGGCACAATGTTAACCGAACGAACCCGAACCACGTCAAATGAAGTGGGTAGGCATTGGATACATACATGTTAACCGAAGGACTGACAGCCGTGGACAATGTCCGAGTCGCGACTCAAGTTTTCGCGAAGTCTCAGTCAATTAAAGAGAGCAGTGTAGGCCTACTATGATAATAAATGATTGAAACAATTTTAGTTTTGTTCTTTAAATACCTATGCAGAAATCTGATCCGAACAAATGTAAGTTTTCGTTCTGTAAAAGAATTTTACAATGTTACATTTGTTTGGATCAAATTTATGCACATTTAAAAGGCAAAACACGTTACAAGGAACATATCACAACCATAACCAAACTGCACAACAATTCAACCTACGCAGAACACATCACAAACTCCAATCACAACTACAGCAACATAGACACTGACATGAAAATTCTACACATCCAGCCAAAAAAAAAAAAAAACAGAAACTTGACACTCTAGAATAATATGAAATTTACAAACATATAAAAACACACCCCCAGCACATCCTGAACACTCAACTGAATTTCAAAACACACCGTTTTCGACACAATCATGAACACGCCCCACCACAACAGGAAACCAGAAGAAAGCGCGGGATCTTCAATAGGTTTTGAACAATTAAGAACAATACTTCGAAATTAGTGATCTAGGTAATTTCCTAAAAATTAACACAGTGGAGAAGTTGAAAAGTTAATCAGCAAAATTAAAATTTTTACAATCATTTATTATTATAATACACTGCTCCCTTAAATTGGCTGAGTACATTGAGAATTAAATCAATGACTTTCCCAAAACACGCAATGAAATGTTTCATATAAAACAATGGTTATCTCTAAAAGGAAGCAAACAAGAGCAAAATTGTATTAAACTTTTTTCTTTTAAATATCTCACTTAATAACACTCTGAAATTAATGACATTACTTACGGTTCACTCTCTAGAGCCGAAAAGTAAAATCTATCTTTATGCAGTGTGTAGTCTAGGGGTAGTTAATGGGACCCGTGCTCTGAGGCTACGCTCGGGCATGGGTTCGAACACCACTTGGAATGATTACGTTGTTGGTTCTTTTCCGAAATTTTCTCCAACCTTGGCGAATGTCAGGTAATTCTTCGGTGAATCCTCGACTCACATCACCAAAATCTCCTCCATTATCAATTCCGTCGACGATAGACAACACACGGTTGATACAGTGTCGTTAAATAACACATTTAACATGCATATTGTATTGCTTATGTTTCAGCGCAATCTATCACGTTCCTGAAGACCATGAAACAGGAATCCTGACAGAGAATGGAACCTGGAGCGGTGTTGTAGGGTTGATGGTCGACAATAAGGTAGACGTGGGAATAAATCTCTTCACGTTCACCCACACACGCGAGACTGTAGTCGACTACTTCCCACCACTCTGGAGCATGAAGTAGGTTCGCAAGAGCTCACAGGAATGTCATAAAAAGTAGCGCATTATTATTATTATTTTTATTTTTATTATTAATATTATTATTATTATTATTACAATGAATTAAGAGTGAACTGAGGTATCAAAACATAATACAGATACATTATATAGCATGGATAAATTTCAGATTATAATCTGAATATAAGACAAAGACAAAGATGAAAATGTTAGATTTCCGCAGCTATGGAAGATAGAAACAAATAAGCCCACTTTTTTAGGAAATTTGCTGTGCCACACTTTATTCACGTAATTTAATTACTGTGACCACAATTTTTATTTTATTTTCGTACGACAAATTTTTCCTTAAAATTTGCTTTCCTGTTACGTGAACAATAAAAGTAAAATATTGCAATTCTGCAAATTAAGTAGATAACGAAATTTTCACAGAAATATACGTGTTACTGTCTGTCTGTCTGTCTGCCCATCGGTGTACAGAAATTTCTCATGAACTATTGAAAGAATTTTTGTTCATATTATATAGTAAGCCTACATACGAGTCAATTATTTTCGTGAATGATGCGAATTAAATATAAGTTCGTTTACTGCTAGAAAAGTAATGAGTCTTTATTTAGGCAAATGAAACAAAATGGCGATCTATTAAACACTCACCCTAGTACATGACATAACTTTCAATACAGATACACATCATGCATAGCGTGGCCCACCGAAATGTTGTGCAACTTGAAAATGGTCACAGTTCTGCCATCTATCCGCAATATGTAGAACCTGAATCACGTAAGTGCAGATATTAGATATTGGATACATACACATTAATTCAGGAAATGCATCTTATTCAAAAGATTAAATCCAGCTTCATCAACGTTCTGTTGGGGTTATTTTCTTTGTATAAAGGAGATAGAATTTAGAAATGTTCCTACGCTAGCCTCGGCCTTGTGTTAGGAAATTATCTTGCCACGGCAATATGTGGATTCAAAAATCTTTCCTTGGTAGTGCGCTTTTAATTAATTTGAAATGTGGTCTTTAAAGACATTGAAAAATGGTCAGATATGCGCTTATAATATAGACCTACACCCTTAAAGGGTTATGGAGTAATGTAGTCTTTACAATTTTACAATAAATTTAATTATTACAGAAAATGTATCATGTGAAAATTAAATGTTTTCTTTACTAATATTCCATTAAACTGTCTTGTTTTTAGAGTGAGTTTGATAATTAAGGAGCCACACATGGACATTTCTACCGTCACAGACATACTGGCACCGTTCTCCTTTCGGCTCTGGATGTCTGTTGTAGGCTTCATAATAATGTGCATGTGTTTTATGAGAGCAGCATGGCATATAATACACAAACATTATAAAGTGTTGGTTGGACTGTGCAACGCTTTCTATGATCATGGCCTATACATCTTCGGCACCTTCTGCCACCAGCGTAAGTATTTAAAAATTATGAATAGGTTTGGCATATAATTGTACTTTTATTTCAGCGTCTTAATCTATAATAATAATAATAATAATAATAATAATAATAATAATAATAATAATAATAATAATAACAATAATAATAATAATAATAATAAATCTGTAGCCGAAACTTTTCTGGTAATTTTCGATTTTCCAAAAATAATTGGTCCTAACATATATAATTAACCACCCTGAAACCGAAAATCGCTTTTTTGAATTTTTTTTTTTTTGTATGTCTGTCTGGATGTTTGTTACCTTTTCACGCGATAATGGCTGAACCGATTTATATGAAAATTGGAATATAAATTAAGTTCGTTGTAACTTAGATTTTAGGCTATATGGCATTCAAAATACATTATTTAAAAGGGGGTTATAAGGGGGCCTGAATTAAAGAAATCGAAATATCTCGCTTATTATTGATTTTTTTTAAATGTTACATAACAAAAGTTTCTTTAAAAATGATTTTCGATAAGTTTTATCCTTTACAAAATTTTGATAGGACTGATATTTAATGAGATAAATGAGTTCTAAAATTAAAATAACGCCATCTAAGACGGTGTAATGAAATAAGAACAAATGACTTCGTCTATAAGGGGCCTTGGACAACAACAATCGAAAGCTATTAAACATAGCCTACAGAGAATGTTTCTGTGTTTGTATGAAGTAATATCGGAAGCTAAATTAACCAATTTGTATAATTAATTATTATTTCACCATTAGAAAGTGTAGTTTCTCTATATGGACATAATGCTATAATGTTATTACAGTAACTTCTAAGTAAATCGAAGACAGGTAAGATTAAAATAGCTTCTTATGCACAGAAAATTTGATAGGCTATTTTGTACATTCGTTTTCTGTATTTCTTAAAATAATATTTATGTACACACTCATTTTATTCTCAGAGAATTAACGAACAACGAGAGTGTATTGATTTAGTATGCAGTAATAGTACGTTAGCTTAGCAATCCATTATTCTATAATTCAAATTTTAACTATGCTCAATTGAATCGTGTTAAAACACATAAAATATAAATGCAATAAATGCAATGCAAAAAAAATTGGGTAATGAGCCAAGCAGATTATGTTGCGCTGTTGTAAAAGTTGTTCCTTCTGAGATTCAAGAGCACCCACAACAAATTAAAAACTTACTTATCAGGGTACATCCTTTATCAATGCACTTTTTATATTATATAATATAATATAATATAATATAATATACTCGTAATATAATATACTATATACTATACTATATTATTCATCCTGAGACCGAAAATCGCTTTTTTGACATTTTTGTTTATATGTCTGTCTGTCTGTCTGTCTGTCTGTCTGTCTGTCTGTCTGTCTGTC